>NW_021833709.1:0-2500 GCF_006345805.1 Octopus sinensis
ATTTTATAATTTAGGTCTATTAACCCCCTTTATTACAAAAATGATAGACACAAATTGAAGAACTCAAAAGAGTTGTCTCCTCTTATTACACAACACAGGAACTGAAGAACTACAATTACTACTACTTCTGTTTTTGGCAACACCCTAATTAAACTAAACAACACATGGTTTTAATCCCATTGGATCCTATACTTCAAGGTAATTTTTTCGTGAACAATCATTAAACTCAAGATACACACAAGATTCACAATGTATCGAGTACTTATTTTTTATTTTTGTGTACATATTTATTATTATTCTTTTGCAAAAAACAATGCAATTTTCTTTTTTCCCCTTTCTCACTTTAAAAAAAAATGTTTACCTTACCATTCTTGAAAAGTCACATTATGACGAAAACCGGTTTGAATTAATATATATTTATATATTTTATCAATTTCTCATTTCATAAAAATTTTCTTTCAATTTAGCATTCTGCATTTTTACAATTTTTCCTTGCTATATATATATATATATAGACACAAGAGAAATTACCTATAACAGGCAATTTCTACAGGCTAGGAGACAGTCAAAACGACCGAAAACATCAAAATTTAAGCAATTTGAAAGGGAATGAAAAAATAAAAACTTTTACCTTGTAAAAAAACAAGGTAAAAAAAGGGCCAAAAAATACAAGGCAAAACAACAAGGTAATCCCTTTGAAATTGCTTAAATTTTGTGGTTTTCGGTCGTTTTGACTGTCTCCTAGCGTGTAGAAATTGCCTGTTATAGGTAATTTCTCTTTGTGTTTAAATGTACACTATTTTATATTGAATAATATGTCGTCTATTGACTCTTTATACATGCTAGGCCACTGGTAGTGAAATTTGTAAAAATTTGCTACCCTATATATTTATATGTATAATAACAAAATAATAAATAAAACATATGCATATATATATACATATATGTACGTGCCTACATCTATATGTATATATACATGCATATATGGTTACAGGACACCAAAAAAACGCCGAATACGATGAGAAACGAAAACATAAAAACAAAACCAAGGAAACGGACATTTTTTTAAACAACGAAAAAACACAGTACAAGACATACAACACAAGGAAAATTCCCCTTCTTCAGCCGCCTCTGTTTCGTCTACTCCGTGTTTCGAAGGTAAAGGTGAGACACGACTTCGCTGAAACAGTCCTTCTCGCAAAGCAAATTAAATAAAATTTGAGATTTTTTGCGGAGGGGGTAAAAGTGGTAACATGCCGCCCCTTCAAAATAAGGGTAGAGGAATATCGCAACAGCAACAACAACAACAACAACAACAACAACAACAACAATAATAATAATGATAACAACAACAACAACATCGAAGAGAACCCAGGTTCGAAATTCCCCCAGGACACCTGATGAAGGCTGGAGAGTACGTTAGCCGAAACGTTGTGTTAACATAAAACAAGATGAGGACAAATATCCGTCAAATGTGAATAATGTAGAATAAGTACCAGGCCTTAAGAAATATAGCAAAAAGTATCCACGTTGTTCTCCGACCATTTCGACATCTGATGTGTGGCCCTTTTGTGCACCTTTTCAGACAACGTCGATTTGATAGAAGGAGTGAGCTGATGCACAGTACATAATTTTGATCACTATAAGCGGATTTGTTTAAAACCGTCTATCTCTGGCTACGAGAGACTTAATACCAGTACAGTTGGTGCTGCTATAGTATAGCTATTTCTTTATTACCCACAAGGGGCTAAACATAGAGGGGACAAACAAGGACAGACATAGGTATTAAGTCGATTACATCGACCCCAGTGCGTAACTGGTACTTATTTAAATCGACCCCGAAAGGATGAAAGGCAAAGTCGACCCGGCGGAATTTGAACTCACAACGTAACGGCAGACGAAATACCGCAAAGCATTTCGCCCGGCGTGCTAACGCTTCTGCCAGCTCGCCGCCTATCTTGCTATTTGCGACCTACCAGCACAAAACCGTCAATCATCAAGTGAATTATGTGGACCTGATATCAGGGGCTCATATACAGGCTATTCAGCGATCGTCGCTTGATACCAAAATTGAAATACTCAAGAAAAAAAAAAGGCGTACCTACTTTACTCTTTTACTTGTTTCAGTAATTTGACTGTGGCCATGCTGGAGTACCGCCTTTAGTCGAGCAAATCGACCCCAGGACTTATTCTTTGTAAGCCTAGTACTTATTCTATCGGTCCCTTTTGCCGAACCGCTAAGTGACGGGGAGGTAAACACACCAGCATCGGTTGTCAAGCGATGCTGGAGGGACAAACACAGACAAACACACACACACACACACACACACACACACACACACATACATACATATATACGACGGGCTTCTTTCAGTTTCCGTCTACCAAATCCACTCACAAGGCTTTGGTCGGCCCGAGGCTATAGTAGAAGACACCTGCGCATGGTGCCACGCAGTGGGACTGAACCCGGAACCATGTGGCTGGTATACAAGCTACTTAC
>NW_021833709.1:12500-20000 GCF_006345805.1 Octopus sinensis
TGTTTTGTTCATCATATCGACTCCAGCACTTATTTCAGGGTGGAACATATCTTACCGATCCCTAATTGTCGAACCGCTTCGTAATGGCTCTCTTTGTGTTCCTAATAGATTGGTCTCCAAATTACCGCAATGAGACTCTGTGACATTGAATGAGATTTTGGCTGTTTTCTACCCAATCAAATTCCTTTATTTGATTGGTTTCTGTCGCTGGGCTGCGGCCATGCTGGAGGACCGATTTCAAGAATTCTTTTTTTTTTTTTCATCATATCAACTCCAGCACTTATTTCAGGTTGGAACATATCTTACCGATCCCCAATTGTCGAACCGCTATGTTGTGGTGCATATAGTGATGCGCAACATAAGTGTCATTGGGTAGCCCTTTACGAAAGTTAAACGGACACACACACGCACACATACACACACACACACGAACACACGCTCAGATACACATTCGTTTATTCTTTTACTTGTTTCAGTCATTTGACTGCGGCCATGCTGGAGCACTGCCTTGAAGGGTTTCAGTCGAACAAATTGACCCCATTTCTTAAGCCCAGTGCTTATTCTATCGGTCCCTTTCGTAACGCTAAGTTACGGGGACGTAAACACACCAGCACCGGTTGTCAAGCGGTGATGGGGTGACAAACATAACCACAGACAGGCACACTCTCACACACACACACACTCACACACACACATACACACACACACACACACACACACACAACACACACACACACACACACACACGACGGTCTTCTTTCAATTTCCGTCTACAAAATACACTCACAAAGCTTGGGTCGCCTCAAGGCCATAATAGAAGATACTTGCCCAAGATGACATGGAATGGGACTGAACCGGGAGCCCTCTTGTTGGGAGGTAAGCTTCTTTCCACACAGCTACGCCTACGCCTATATACATATATAACCACAATTAAGGACTATTAAATACTATACAAGATAATCTCAAGAGGCAAGATTTCTGGAACGTGTTCTGTCGGTCACTTATGCTGAACTGTTGGTTGCGGAAACGTAAACAAACCAGCAACGGCTATGAAGAGGCATATTTACACACGCATATATATATATATATAAGTTTAGTAGAATCAGATGAGTATGGTACTTAAGTTGAAGGCACCAGAATTTAGTACGGTATTATCCATACAATTTCAAAATAAGGTGATTATAATCAAAGTAAGCAACAAGGATATCCAGAGGTAATGCAGTACGATCGTTTTATGCGACTCCATTTAATTGAACAATGAAAACATTGTTCAAAATGTTTTCATTGTTCAATTAAATGGAGTCGCATGAAACGGTCGTACTGCATTACCTCTGGATATCCTTGTTGCTTATTTTGATTTTATATATATATATATATATAGGTATTGAAGGTTTGGAGATGAATGTACAGGTATTATATATTAGAAGAATGAGGTAATCAGAAGATCGGATGGTTCATATTTATAGATATTTATTTATATATTACATATATTATTTATATATTACATTTTCTGATTACCTCATTTCTTCTAATATATATATAATATATATATATATATATATATATAAATATCTGTAAAATAATATGTGATAATTATTCAATAGCCAATATAAAACTCTGAGTTTCGGATGCCGAGGTGGAAATCCACACCACCATCTCTTCGGTTATCTGGTCAGGTAACCGAAGAGATGGTGTTGCGGATTTCCATCTCGGCATCCGAAACTCAGAGTTTTATCTTGGCTATTGAATAATTGTCACGTATTATTTTACAGATAAATTTCCGTTTGTTACCTTACCGTTTTTACCATTATATATATATGGTGGGCCACAAGTCACGCACAAAATAGGGGCAAAACGCTCCGGAATTGTGTCATAGGCATACTTCAATTTTTCAGTTAGAGGGCTCGCACTCTCTATGGTCATTCAAAGCCGTCCAAGGGTGGTCGTGCACATCTTTACATTTCCTCAGTCACCGCGCAAAGCCATTAAAAAAATCAATAGGAGTAATTTTTTTGTGAATTTTCTATCCAAAACCCAATCAAAATGCCCAAAACTTGATACACCAATTGAATGTCAGCTAGCTGTATGTGATTGGTCGGAGATTTGGACAGTACTCGCGTGTATGTGCGCACGCACGCAGCTGTATATGCATGCACTAGCACTATGACCCGGCGTTGCCGGGTCATAGTGCTAGTCTTATATAAAACACTACTCACAGTTAGAAAAATGGAGAAGAGAAGATGTTAAAAGTTCAATTTAGAATTTAATTTTCACACACGACTGTTTCGAATGAGAAAACCAACCTGTAAGACAAAACATTAATTATAATAATAATAATAAAATTAGTTATGTATTACCATTCTCGTCAGTGCAAAAAATTAAGGAAAACATCCAAAAAGCAAATTAGAAGGAAGATTAAGTGAAAATTAAATTCCAAATTTAACTTTTAACATCTCTTCTCTATTTTTCTAACTGTTAGTAGTGTTTAACGTAAGATTTTATCTTATACATGCATAAAACAAACTTTTTATTTGTTTATATTCATAGTTTCAATGCTTACTAGTGTTGTTTTGTTGTTTGTTCCTTCTCGATCCACGCCTGGCTCATAAGGGCCGGTTTCCCAGTTTCTTTGGCGTATAGGTTCCCCACCTGGATGGGACGCCGGTCCGTCGCAGATGAGCTGCAAGATGCAGGAGGAAAGAGCGAGAGAAAGTTGTGGCGAAAGAGTCAGCAGAAGTTTCGCCATTACCTTCTGCCGGAGCCACGTGGAGCTTAGGTGTTTCGCTCATAAACATACACATCGCCCAGTCTGAGATTCGAACCCGCGATCTCTTGATCACGAGTCCGCTGCTCTAACCACTAGGCCATGTGCCTCCACAAATGTTTGAGATAGATAGATGACTTGTTCTACGTGAAATTATTTTCTCTCTCTCACAAACACACACACACATATATATGTAATGTATTTCGGGACGGTCATTTTATTTATTATTTTTATTGCCAAATAAACACACGCACTGTATTACTGTTTTACTTGTTTCAGTCATTTGACTGAGGCGATTCTGGAGCACCGCCTTTAGTCAAGGAAATCGACCGCCAGGAATTATTCTTTGTAAGCCTAGTACTTATTCTATCTTTCTCTTTTGCCGAACCGCTAAGTTACGGGGACGTAAACACACCAGCATCGGTTGTCAAGCGATGTTGGGGGGACAAACACAGACACACAAACACACACATATATACATATATACGACGGGCTTCTTTCAGTTTCCGCCTACCAAATCCACTCACAAGGCTTTCGTCGGCCCGAGGCTATAGTAGAAGACACTTGCCCAAGGTGCCACACAGTGGGACTGAACCCGGAACCATGTGGTTGGGAAGCAATCTTCTTACCACACAGCCACACCTGCGACTCTATATATATTGTTTTGATCCACACACACACACACACACACACATAGATATATAAATGCATACACATGTATATATATATATATATATATATATATATATAATCAGCCGAAATTGCTAAGATGATCTGGTTCTTGACTGATGACTGAGGGCTTCGAATGTCCCGTCCTGTGGTTCTTGTGTCGTCTCTGTGGTGTTTCATGTTCTTGTCCATGTCTGTAATTATTTTTACTGTTTACCTATATATATATATATATACACATCCATATACGACAGGTTTACGCATATTTTCCGTCTACCACGAATTCACTTACCGGGCATTTTGTCGGCCTGTGGCTGTAATAGCCCTAGGTACTATGTAGAGGCACTGAACTTGAAAGCACGTCGTTGCAAAGCTAGCCTCTTAACCTCACAGTCATTGCGATCTTGTATCTCTCTTTTTTTCATTCTTTTTTGCAGCTTGTGATAAACAACATTATGCCCGAATTAGTAAAAATAAATAAATACAATAAAATAATGACATTTTTTGCTAGAATCAAGTTATACTCATTCAACTCTTGATCCAGATACTAAATTCTTTAGGATTTGGTTAAAGTCTTTAGAAATTGTGTCTGGCAGTTTCTTCCCGAACGGAAATCCTGCTGGGTTGTTGTTGACACGATTCTGTTTTACTAAAAGTATATTATCCTATTAAAGTTCTCCGCAGAACATGTTAAAGATGTGATGTAAGCGATATATATATAATAATCTATAGTTACTTGTCTGCACTCTGCTGCCTAATTTATGAAGCGGTGTTACTGTCGCCATGTGCTTAAATAGTTCTTGGTGGAAAATTTTTTTTAGAAGGATATTATAAAGCTGACTGGCTGGCTGGTTGGCAGTCTGGTTGGCTGGCTGGCTAGATTTGCAGGAATTTAGGAAATCTAGAATGCCATCCGGCCCTGGAGCTGGGTTTGCGTTGAGACGACTTGCTTACTGCTTCCGTTATTTCTTGTTCTGTTCTGTTCTGTAAGAATTCCACGGTGTTGAAGCTGTGGTGAGACCTAAGCAGCTAAGAGCTGGAATGTCACGTGATGTTCGTTTGATACACATTCAGCAGGGGAAAATATGTTTGGTTGCTTTTTGTGTAGATGACAAAATTTGCCACGGGTTAGCCTTATACGCGCTATCTGAACAATGTATTGTTCCAATTAAAAAAAAACAGTCTTAAAATAGGAAGCTTGTGTGTTGCATACGAAAGCCATTCAGTTAAGAACTTCGTAATAAGAAGCATAATATATATATACAAATGCGAGTGAAGATGTGTACGTTTTCATAGTGACGTATAAGTACGCACGTGGGTTCGCGAGCAGAATTATAACACAGTAATTTCCCTTTATATAACGGTATTTTTTCATAGCGTTTTTCAGATGGCCAGATAACCGAAGAGATGGTGTTGTGGATTTCCACTTCGGCATCTGAAACTCAGAGTTTTATCTTGACTACCGAGTAATGTAACATATTGTATATATATATATATATATATATATATATATATATATATATATATATATATATATATATATATATGCATGTATGTGTGTGTGTGTGTGTGTGTGTGTGTGTAGGCGCAATGGCCCAGTGGTTAGGGCAGCGGACTCGCGGTCGTAGGATCGCGGTTTCGATTCCCAGACCGGGCGTTGTTAGTGAGCGAAAACACATAAAAGCTCCACGATGGGGTGGGTGGCGATCCCTGCTGTACTCTTTCGCCACAACTTTCTCCCACTCTTTCTCCTGTTGGCCTGCTCGCTTAGTTAGCGGGGTGGCGTCATTTGAAGGCTAAAAACAATGTGTGAAGCGCATTGTGACCACCGATGTGTAGCAACATTTGATAGCCTGGTCGGTCACGGTGATCACTGTGATATATATATAATATATATTATATATATATATATATATATATATATTATATATATATATATATATATATATATATAATATATATATTGGTAATCAATGAACATATCATATATAAAACATATATGTACGTACCTACCTCTACATGTACATATACACGCATATATGTGTAAGGACACCAAAAAGACGTCGAACACATAGAGAGACGAACACATAGACACAAACCAAGGAACAAGACAAGCAAAAAAAAAGAGAGATACAGGACAATAAGCACAACGAAAAATCCCCTTCTTCAGTCGCTAAGGTTTCATCTACTAAACGTTTCGAAGGATAAAAGCGAGACGTATACTTCGAAGAAAACTTCCTTCCCGCGAAAGCAAATCAATTAAAATTCTGAGATCTTTTCGCAGAGGGGTAAAAAAAAGCAAGACGGTAACGACAGTACAAACATATAAACAGTAAAAATATATATTATAAACAGTGGAAAAATAAATATATAACAGTGAGAGACAGGACAAGGAGAACAAGATAAGAAGGGCTGTTAAAGCCAGACGAAAAAAGTATTGCAACGCTGGATTATCGTGGACGACGAGAGAGAGAAAATGTGTCGACCAGTAGCCTTACAAGGCGGGCGAGAAAAAGACAGGATAGCAGTTACGACGGAAGTATCGTCGCAGATGGACGACGGGAATGGGGGAGGTGAGGAGGAGCAAGAGGAAGAGAGAGAAGAAGGGGAATGGTGCGAGGAGATCATGAAGAATGGTGAAAGGGAGAGAGAATGAAGAAGAGAGAGAGAGGAAGAGACAAGTTAAGTGAGGGAAAAAAAGACGAAAAAGGGAATATATATATATATATCTTTATATATAAAAGTAAGGTTGTGTGTCTGTCTCCTACGATTTAGATTCCTAACTACTCCCACATTTTGCGGTGCAGTTTAATCAAAACCGGGTATCTTATAGTCGTGATTCATATCGAGCCCTTCTGGGTATTAGCGCGCGTCTACGATGAGTCTACGATTTAAAAAAAAATTACCATCATTTTTTTTCCATTTTAATGCATTTTTCGCTATCACATAAGGGAAGTAACTCTCTAAAAATGTCTACGATGAGTCAACGATTTTAAAAAAATTACCATCATTTTTTTTCCATTTTTAATGCATTTTTTGCTATTTTTTTGGCCATAACTCTCTAAAAATGCTTATATAGTTATTTCCCTTACAAACCCGAGCAACGCCGGGCGATACTGCTAGTATATATATAACTAAATAAGTGTACGTATTCTACGCATCCTCTTCCTTAGTCCTCAATTTCAAATTCAAACTTTTAATCCCACCAAACAATGACTTGAGATATCCGCTCCGATGTTCTTATTGTTCTGTCTGTCTGCCACCTTGTATTATTACTCTTTTACTTGTTTCGGTTATTTGACTGCAGCCA
Organism: Octopus sinensis; assembly: GCF_006345805.1. Lineage (NCBI taxonomy): Eukaryota > Metazoa > Mollusca > Cephalopoda > Octopoda > Octopodidae > Octopus > Octopus sinensis. Next base: position 19,244 of record NW_021833709.1, read on the forward strand.
TGCTGGAGCACCGCCTTTAGTCGAGCAAATCGACCCCGGGACTTATTCTTTGTAAGCCCAGTACTTATTCTATCAGTCCCTTTTGCCGAATCGCTAATGACGTGGACGTAAACACACCGGCATCGGTTGTCAAGCAATACTATGGGGACAAACACAGACACAAAAACATACACACACACATACATATACATATGTTTCTTTATTGCCCACAAGGGGCTAAACATAGAGGGTACAAACAAACACAGACAAACGGTGTAAGTAGATTACATCGACCCCAGTGCGTAACTGGTACTTAATTTATCGACCCCGAAAGGATGAAAGGCAAAGTCGACCTCGGCGGAATTTGAACTCAGAACGTAAAGACAGACTAAATACTCCTAAGCATTTCGCCTGGCGTGCTAACGACTCTGCCAGCTCGCCGCAACGGGCTTCTTTCAGTTTCCGTCTACCAAATCCACTCACAAGGCTTTGGTCGGTCCGAGGCTATAGCAGAAGACATTTGTCCAAGGTGCCACACAGTGGGACTGAACCCGGAACCATGTGGTTGGTAAGCAAACTACTTACCACACAGCCACTCCTGCACCTATTATTGCTAATTTTTTTTTCTCCAACTGGAAAGTTGACCTCAGCGGTATTTGAACCCAAATTAGCTGGAATCAAAACAAGTAGTGCCGTAACTATTGTGCCAATTCGCTTCCTGGTCTGAAATGTGTCGAAACGATATAGCTGTAAAGTAAAAGTTCTTAACCAAACAACT
>NW_021833709.1:25000-27500 GCF_006345805.1 Octopus sinensis
CAATTTCAAAATAAGATGATTAAAATCAAAATAAGCAACAAGGATATCCAGAGGTAATGCAGTACGATCGTTTCATGCGACTCCATTTAATTGGCAAAAGATGTTCTTTGTCTATCTTATCCTCTTGGAGATTTTGGGTAAAATTATACTGTGTCCTTCTAATTTAATTAAATTCTATGTCTTTGTGCAACTGAAGATTGCTCTACGTTTTAAACTGATGTAATGAAATGATTGCATTGTTCAATTAAATGCAGTCCGCATGAAACAATCGTACTGCACTACCTATGGATATCCTTGTTGCTTGTTTTGATATATATATATATATATATATATAATCTATATATATATATATATATATATATATATATATATATATATACATACATATATCTATCTATCTATCTATCTATCTATCTATCTATCTATCTATCTATCTATCTATCTATCTATCTATCTATCTATCTATCTATCTATATATTATATATACATATAATATATATGAAAAAGCAACAAGAATGGATTAAAATATCGGTAAACATTGTTTCGTACGAGGACATCTTTAATAGCTACAAAAAATGCAGTAAATATAGATGTCTCGTACTCGTCAGCCGAAAAAACATCAGAGATTCCCAAACATCAAAGGGGTAGATACAAATGAAGATGTGAGTTTAACTGCATTAAAGAAAGTTCGATTCCTGGAGATCCGATGAAAGGTCTTGAACTTCAGAATTTGTGCATGTCCATATATAGTTCATATTGCATTGTTAATCAATTTATGTGAAGAATTTTTGGATACACACACACATATATATATATATATATATATATATATATATTATATTAATATATATATATATATATATATATATATATATATATATATATAATATATCAAAATATGCGGAAAGAAGTGTGTTTTTGAGGATACATATCCCTCTGCAAAAATTTGTTGGCTGTGGAAATTGTCTTTACCGTTTGTGGATTACCAGTTTGGAACTAGTTTGGATTAAGAAAAAGTTCGCCGTGAAGGAAAGCGGTTTTGTTGTTTCTGAGCAGGGTAGAATTGTTGTGTGTTTTATTTTTTATTACAGTATATTCTGCCCAGCTCTGGGGCATTTTTGCTTACTCTTAGCAGTGTTGTGATTGTGCTCGTTAACAGGCAAGTGAAGAACTTCAACGTGAATATTTTCACTACAGTTATTTAGGAAGAAATTGGTGTTTGCAAGCTGTGCGTGGTTTTGAACCCGGAAACGTTGGAAGTACTTTACCAGAAGGATTATTAAGAGATTTGAAGGCTGCAAGTGAGCTGGGAGTACCGTGTAGCTCGAAAAGTTTATTTTCTGCCAATGAGAATTGTACAATATTTATTTATTTTTTTGAACTGCTGTCTTTTCTTTCCTTTTGCTGAACAATTTTAGTTGGACTCGTATTTTTTTCTGTGTTTTTATTTTTTTGTGTTCAAAGACTTTTTGTTGCTTTTTGTTGAGTGACTTTTTTCCTTGTTTGAACTGTGGTTTATCGACATGGCAGATAAAATGATAACAAAATAAGACTACTGCTTTGGAGTGGGAGATTGTCCCACCCGAGCAGTGGTTAAACGATATGGAGGAGAGGACGGTGGTGGTTAGAACTTACTCTAAAGTTCTTGATACCATCATCGTCTTCCCAAAACAAACCATTGAAAAAGAACTAAAAGACTATTTGTCCCCTGTAAAATATATATCCCGGGGTGTCAAGCATGCAATGGTGTGATTGCTGTTCAACACCAGGGTGGAGGCTTGCAATTTTGCAAGTCAGCCTTTGGAGGGAAAAGAAAATTTGTTCCTCCCGTCGTACTGCGGGAGGAAGGTGATAAGCGCTTAGATATGTGGGCTACCCCCGGGCATAGAGGCGAATTTGATAGGAGATACCGTCCGATGGGGCATGGGGGATAGCGGGCCCAGGCTCTTAAATGTAAGAGTGACGCCTGCGGTCAACTGGGAGGGTGCAAAGGCAACTTTGACCCTGTGGACCCCAGTGGCCGTAGGCAAAATGACCTTCCCCGACGTTTTGAGGATGGTTGGCTCCAGGTATCCAGTGATCCCCCTCAAGTGTCACTCGTGCCGGGAGTCAGGCCATGTCAAGAAGGACTGCTCCCGGGGCCGTGGTAAGGCTCCGGAGCAGGAAAAGGGGAAGGCGCCCTCCGTTTTCTCATTGCAGGGACAAACGGAGGAAGTCGTTGAGGTGTCGACCTCAACGAGAAGAAAGAGAAAGGTGAGGAGAGGAGGAGGACCCTTCGGATGTGCCGACGGAGGCCCCGACTCCCGCAACCGAAAGAAGAAGAAAAACGGGAAACGGTCAGCGGATGTCGCTGTGCCGCCTACCGAATCCGATGTTCCTCCGGTGGGAAGTGTGCCACCGGAGCGAGAGGCTCTGTCAGTGGGAATTGTGCAGGATGAGACCTCTCTCTGTGAAGAAGAAGTTGTCATTCTCTATCTCAAGGAAAGGCCTGTGGAGTTAT
>NW_021833709.1:37500-50000 GCF_006345805.1 Octopus sinensis
AAGAAAGAACTCGTTAGATAATGTAGTCCGGCATACAACTAAAAAAGACGTGATGGTCACGACTGGAGTTCCTTTGGTCATAGGTCTGCTTGATCAGAGTTGACCTGGGGCTACACAACAACAACAACAAAGCAAGCACACTTTGAGTATTGGTTTCCTCTTCTCTTACCACTCCTCCCACCAACCACAGTATTGAATTACCAACAAGAATACCTGTTTCTTTAGTACCCACAAGGGGCTAAACACAGAGGGGACAAACAAGGACAGACATAAGTATTAAGTCGATTACATCGACCCCAGTGCGTAGCTGGTCTTAATTTATCGACCCCGAAAGGATGAAAAGCAAAGTCGACCTCGTCGGAATTTGAACTCACAACGTAACGCAGACGAAATACCGCTAAGCATTTCGCCCGGCGTGCTAACGATTCTGCCAGCTCGCCACCAAAAATATCATTGAGTGCCGCCCTTTCTGCTCTCAGACAACGAAAGTTGTTGAAGCAAGGCGGTTGATAAGATAAGGTATTTATAGGCGCAGGTGTGGCTGTGTGGTAAGAAGCTTGCTTCCCAACCACATGGGCAGGTGTCTTCTACTCAAGCCTCGGGTCGACCAAAGCCTTGTGGATGGATTTGTTAGACGGAAACTGAAAGAATCCCGTCGTATACATACATATGTGTGTATGTGTGTATATGTGTGTGTGTGTGTTGTCCCCCTCACCGCTTGACAACCGGTGTTGGTATGTTTACGTCCTTGTAAATTACTAGTCCGGCAAAAAGAGACCGATAGAATAAGTACAAGGCTTAAAAAACTAAGTCATGGGGGTCGATATTTGTTCGACTGAAACCCTTCAAGGTGGTGCTCCAGCATGGCCGCAGTCAAATGACAGAAACAAGTAAAAGAATAAAAGAATAAAAGAATTATATTGCGCTTAGACACAGCGTGGTCGAATAGGTAAGAAGTTCTTGTGGCAATGAAGAGATCCTGATTTCGATCCACTGCATAACAACTGTTTTCAGGTGGAAACTATGTTGAAACCTGCCGGATAAACTGTAGCAGCAATTCAAATTCTAGTTTTGCCGTACATTGTGACACGCTGATCCGGTCTCAGAATTTAATTACATATTATGGATTGCACGTGTCAGTGGAATTCTTGTTTTACTCTTTTTTTTTTTTTTTACTTGGTTCAGTCATTTGACTGCAGCCATGCTGGAGCACCACCTTTAGTCGAGCAAAACGACCCCGGGCCTTATTCTTTGTAAGCCCAGTACTTATTCTATCGGTCTCTTTTGCCGAACCGCTAAGTGACGGGAACGTAAACACACCAGCATCGGTTGTCAAGCAATGCTAGGGGGACAAACACACACACACACTCATATATATATACATATATACGACAGGCTTCTTTCAGTTTCCGTCTACCAAATCCACTCACAAGGCATTGGTCGGCCCGGAGCTATAGAAGAAGACACTTGCCCAAGATGCCACGCAGTGGGACTGAACCCGGAACCATGTGGTTGGTTAGCAAGCTACTTACCACACAGCCACTCCAGCGTCGTTTCTATACAATAATTCAATGAACAGAATGCTCGCCGTCGATATTGACGGATGACCGTTTATATAGGTCGTTATTTCATATCTATTTCTGGTACTTCGTTGTACTGGAGAGGTAATTTTTTTTTAACATCACCACCGTTCGCCTAATGTTACGAAGGGATAGTTATAAAAGCATAAAACCAATGTCTAGAGATGAATCTACTAGATCAGTCTTTTCTTCCGTAGATCATAGACTACGCATCAGATTACCTATCTTTGGTAAGGATTAGGACTCGGATCATTTACTAGTTTTTCGTCATTCCAATGCGACCATTCTGGGGCATTGTATACAAATGTGGAAGCGCGTAGCTTAGTGGTTAGGGTGTTGGATTCATGATCATAAGATTGTGGTTTCGATTCCTGGACTGGGCAACGCGTTGCGCTCTTGAGCAAAACACTTCATTTCACGTTGCTCCAGTCCACTCAGCCGGCAAAAATGAGTAACGCTGCGATGGACTGGCGTCCCGTCCAGCTAGGGAACACATACGCCATAGAAACCGGGAAATCGGCCCCATGAGCCTGGCTAGGCTTTAAAAGGGCGCATTTATTTTATTTTACTTATTGTATCACTTTCTTGCCAAACTACTTATTTACTGCTGCATAAACAAACCAACACCGGTTGGTGGACAATATATACGCCATGGAAACCGGGAAACCAGCCCTTATGGGTCGGTATGACTCGTGATGCGTGTGTGTGCGTTTGCGCTCCACCACTGCTTGGCAACCGGTGTTGGTGTGTTTATGTCCTCGTATATTAGCGGTTCGGCAAACGAGACGATACCAGGCTTTAAAAAAATAAGTACTGAGGTTGATTCGTTCGACTAAAGTTCTTCAAGGCAGTGCTCCAGCATGGCTGCTGTCTACTGACTGAACATAGTAAAAGATAAAAGATAAAAAAAATGTTCGCATACACTCGGACATGGAAAGACATGCGCTGCCAAAATTGTCTCGAGAGAAAATCCTCGGATCTCTTCAGTTTGAACGGCAGTTTTTTCTAGCGGTGTCATATGAAATTGTCACCCATAATTATAACCCTAGTATCGATCTATTGCATTTCAATCTGTTTTAGGGTTAGGGTTAGTTAGGGTTAGGGGTGGGGGGAAGGGTATCTTTTTTTTTCACAAATGTAAATAAACCCAATCTGTTTCTTAAACGAGGGACATATTCATACGGCACAGAATGCTTTTTTTACCTCAATAGACGTATTTGATTGGTTGAAGTTGCAGAAATTGAAGAAGAAAACCAACAAATATCTTACAAACTATAGAATTTTCTCAATAAAGCCAAGAGAAAAAGATGTTTTATAAACACATTCTACAAGTATACGAAATTTAAAATTTTTTAGTTACCTAGAAATTATGTTAAAAACTGCCGTTCAAACCGAAAAGATCCAAATCCTCCTTATAAACAATGTCTGAAAACACTACTGAACAATGAATGACGTCATCGGATCGTAGGACACAGGTAATTCAGCGTCGTTGCATGTCGTCAGCCACAGATATTTAGTCATTCTTCAAAGCCGCTAACAACAGCTTGTTCTTATAGTAGAGCAGTAAACAGACCGATGACGTCATTTGTAGCCCAATGCTGTCTTTTCACACATATTGTCTATATGGAAAAATTTTTTCTCTCGAGACAGCTTCTGTAGCGTATCTCTTTCTATGTTCGGCTGTACACGAACATGTTAAATATGGATGTGCACACCTATAGTTTATTCGACACTGCTTCGTTTGCCATCAGTTATATAATTCCAGATTGACTAAGCTTTGCGCACAAAAGCCAATGTACCATTAGCTGTTCTAATATAATAAAAAAACTTGGTATAGTAGCTATGAAAGAACGACACAGAATCCGTAGCTGATGACGCGCAACGACGCAGAAACATATGCGTCCTTTGATCCAGGGACGTAACTCGTAATCTAATGGTATGTTTTCCTTACATTATCTATAAAGAGAAATTTTTTCTTTTACTCTTTACTCTTTTACTTGTTTCAGTCATTTGACTGTGGCCATGCTGGAGCACCGCCTTTAGTCGAGCAAATCGACCCCAGGACTTATTCTTTGTGGGCCTAGTACTTATTCTATCGGTCTCTTTTGCCGAACTGCTAAGTTACGGGGACGTAAACACACCAGCATCGGTTGTCAAGCGATGTTGGGGAGACAAACACAGACACACGCACACACACACGCACATACACACACACACACACACACACACACACACACATATATATATATATATATATATATATATATATATATATATATACATATATACGACAAGCTTCTTTCAGTTTCCGTCTACCAAATCCACTCACACGGCTTTGGTCGGCCCGAGGCTATAGCAGAAGACACTTGCTCAAGGTGCCACGCAGTGGGACCGAACTCGGAACCATGTGGTTCGTAAGCAAGCTACTTACCACACAGCTACGGGGCAATTTCTGCAGCGTATGTCTTTCCTTGTCCGAATATACACAGACGTGATAAATATGATTGAAAAATACCTTTGATACAATCAACTGACCTATTTCTGAATATTGACAGACAAGAGAACAACTGCAAGAACAAAAGTCATGTATCAATAAATAAATAAATAAATAAATAAATAAATATGAAAGAAAGAAAGAAAGAAAGAAAGAAAGAAAGAAAGAAAGAAAGAAAGAAAGAAAGAAAGAAAGAAAGAAAGGGAATTATACGTATTCACGAGAAGAAGGAACGTTCTCTTTATTGATGGAAGGTTTCAAATCATTTTGAACTGGAGATGTCTTCTTAAAATAGAAATTTGGCTTTTAAAATAGAAATTGAAAATAAGAAAAAGAAGGGCTGGGTGGTAAGAAGTTTGCTTTCCAACCACATGGTTTCGGTTTCCGTCTACTGATTGGGCACCTTCTAATATAGTCTCGGGCCAACGAAAGGCCTTATGAATGGATTTGGTAGACGGTAACTGAAAGAAACCTGTCGTGTGTGACCGCATGTGTACCGTTGGCGATTTTATTCCCTCCGTCTTCCCTTCTTTGGATCTTTCCTTTTCCTATGTTTCTGACGAAGAGCTCCGCTCGAAACGTTAAACCCTCCTTCTTTCCTTCTTCCCTGAGCGTCCAATAATACTATATTTGTTCCACGTCCACGCGTTGTTGTGTTTTCTCTTAGTGGTTTCATGTTTGGATTAACTATATATATATATTATATATATATATATATGTATGTATGTATGTATATATGTATGTATGTATGTATATATGTATGTATGTATGTATGTATGTATGTGTATGTATGTATGTATGATGTATGTATGTATGTATGTAGTATGTATGTATGTATGTATGTATGTATGTATGTATGTATGTATGTATGTATGTATGTATGTGTGCGTGTGTGTGTGTGTGATCACCGCATGACAATTGGTGTTGGTGTGTTTAACATAGCGGCCGGCAAAAGAAACCGACAGAATAAGTACCAATCTTAAAAAAAAATATATAAGTACTAGGTTTGAATCATTCGACTTAAAGTTCTTCATAGCAGTACTCCAGCATGGTCGCAATCAGATGACTGAAAGAATGTAAAGGATAAAAGACTGAAGCTCAATTAATAATCCATTTAAGCGCAAGGTTGTAAGGGGACTTAGTCGATTAGATTAACCTCGGTGCGTGACTCGTTCTATTCCTATTTTATCGACGCCGGTGGATGAAATGACAAGTCGACATCGGCGGAATTTGAACTCCGAATGTAAAGCCAAGAGAAAAGCTATTAACTGTTTTGTTCGGCGCGGTTATGTTCCTACCTTCTCGCCGCCTTAGAAACTATTTTTATCATACAGTAATCCCTCGACATTTCGCGGTTCACCTATCTTTTTCTACTCTAGGCACAAGGCCCGAAAGTTTGGCGGGAGGGGGGGTCAGTCGATTAGATCGACCCCAGTGCGTAACTGGTACTTAATTTATCGACCCTGAAAGGATGACAGGCAAAGTCGACCTCGGCGGAATTTGAACTCAGAACGTAAAGACAGACGAAATACCTATTTCTTTACTACCCACAAGGGGCTAAACACAGAGAGGACAAACAAGGACAGGCAAAGAGATTAAGTCGATGACATCGACCCCAGTGCGTAACTGGTACTTATTTAATCGACCCCGAAAGGATGAAAGGCAAAGTTGAACTCGGCGGAATTTGAACTCAGAACGTAAAGACAGACGAAATACCTATTTCTTTACTACCCAGAAGGGACTAAACACAGAGAGGACAAACAAGGACAGGCAAACGGATTAAGTCGATTATATCGTCCCAAGTGCGCAACTGGTACTTATTTAATTGACCCCGAAAGGATGAAAGGCAAAGTCGAACTCGGCGGAATTTGAACTCAGAACGTAACAGCAGACGAAATACCGCTAAGCATTTTGCCCGGCGTGCTAACGTGTCTGCCAGCTCGCCGCCTCATCGCGGTTTACTATTTAAGCTTACGTCGATTCCTCCGTGGTGTTGTTTTGCATTTATAATAAAATAAATATATGGAAATTATAAAAATAATTTTAAAAAAATATATACAGTAGAGTACTGTTTCTACTTCGGGGATTTTCACTATTGCCGGGAGTGGGGTGGGGGGTGGAACGTAACACCCGCGATAGTCGAGGGATTACTGTACTCCGGTGTGGCCTTTGGTGTGATGGCTAATATAAAAAGAAGAAAGGAGGGAAGAAATATGTGAAGATTTCTGACCGAAATTATACAATTCCTTCTCTCCTTAGGGCGCGCGCACACACAAACACACACACACACAAACACACCACACACACACACACAAACACACACACACACAACACACACACACACACACACAACACACACGCACACGCACACGCACACGCACGCACACCACGCAAAATAACTTATTTTGTTAACTTTATTGCACAACAAAGGATGAGTGTCGCCCGCCATATAATATTTCTAAACTATCTCCCATACTCTGCTGTTTTATTGAAACAATACGTCACGTGTGTAAACCACAACAACAAATCAGATACAAAACAATGTAAAATGATAAAAAAATAATTGTTTTAAATGATTAAAAAAACAACATACTAAATGAAAGAGGAAACGAACTAATATCAAACAACGACGCCGCCTGTTCTTTGATACGTCCCACCACCACCCAACGAATAATAGTAATTCTTCAAAAGGATACCAGATTAAGTTAATCAAATCAGCATTTGAAACTTCATTAAATCTTGCAATTATTTCATTGTGTAATAACTATATGACAACAACAACAACAGCAATAACAGCAACTATAATATTATCAGCCACAGGCGCAGACATGGCTGTCAAACTGAGAAGCTTGTATTCCAAACGCGTGGTTTCGTGTCCAGTCCAGTCCTTCTGCGCGGTACATAGGACAAGAGTCTTCTGCTATAGCTCCCGAACAACCGATGCCTTGCGAGTAGATTAGGTGGACGAAAGCTGTCGCTTGAGCATACATACATACATACATACATACATACATACATACATACATACATACATACATACATATATGATAGCTGCCCCCTCGTTATCGAGTATGGCCTTTGCACGAAGCTTAATTGTTATTGGTGCTGTGATCGAATGTGACTTTTATTTGCTTTTTAAGGCTACAGCCAGCTATTCAGTTGAGACTCACAGCACTATCAACAATCATGAAGAATGTTGCTATCGTGCAATTCCTGTGCAAGAAGATTTTTTTAAAGTGAGGAAAGGCTGTGCACTGAGTCAATCCCACTCACTAAGCAACAGCAGCCATAATCCGAAAAGAAAAACAAGTCAACATCACCGGTAACCACTGAGCCGCAGGTTTTATGTCGGAGTTATCCCAGTTACCTGAGTTACCTTCTCCTAGAAGGATGCCCTAACAAAGGCTAGGAGTCTTTCACTCCCAATGGTTTAACCGCGCGATCAGGTATCCAATCCGATTATTTCTATGTCCCCGCGCATGATACAGCCTTAAGACATTTATTGGATGGCCGTTGACTCTCAAGAGTTCCTCCGCCCTTTGACGGGTTTTTGTTTTTTATCCCGTAGGGTGTCCAATAAACACCCTCCTCACCAAGTAAGCTTGGTGGGTTGTCGGTTTAGACGCCGACGGCCTGACCATGCAACAGGTACATACATACATACATACATACATACATACATACATACATACACATACATACATACATACATACATACAGAGATTGCTAGCCACTAAAACTTTTTAATTTTCTCTCTCTGTTTTTTTCCATCCCTGTTTATTTCTGTGTTCTTTTCTGTCGAAGAGCGCAGGCTCGAAACGTAAAAGACTTTCTCACTTCCTGAGCGTTAAACTAATATATCTGTTTGTTGTTTACACACCCGTCTTCGTCTTTTGTATTTTTTTTTTGCAAATTCTCACTACATGCATGCATACATACATACATACTTAAAGCAAAACATACAAATCTGTACACATACATACATACATACATACATACATACATACATACATACATACATACATACATACATACATACCACAAGAGAACTGATATAATGATTTTGGATAGAGAAGAGAAACTGTGCACAGTTGTGGAAATTAGCTGCCCAACGGATGCTAACATAAAGCTGAAGGTCAATGTAAAAGAGAACACCTATGCTGAACTACTGAGAAATCTACAGTTACGAAATCCAGATTACAAGTTCAGGTTTATACCTGTAACTATTAGGGCCCTGGGATATGTAACACACCGCCTAAATACCAATCTTGAGAAACTAGGCTTCTCAAAATTCGAGGACTATAGATCCAATCCATCACTGGAACTGTAAAAAGTCTGTAAAGCTTTCCAAAAGTTTATCATTTAAATATATATGAGGAAATGACAAGTGAATGGTCAGCTCGAAAATGGTTCAAACGATTTCGTAGGGGAGACCTGAGCCTTGAAGATCGTGAGCGTAGTGGACGCTCATCTGTCATCGATGACGGTCAATTAAAGACAGTCATTGAGAAAGATCTGTGTAAAACCACTCGTGAATTGGTAAAAGAACTCCAAGTTAGCCAGAAAACCTCTGCAACCATTTGCTTGCGGCCGGAAAAAAAAAAGCTCGACAAATGGGTAACACACGATTTGAATGAAAATCAGAAAATGCGCAGATATTTGCTCGTCGTTTCTCTGTAACTAGACCGATCAATTTCTCGACCGTATTTTAACTTGCGATGAAAAGTGGATTCTGTACAATAATAAAAAAAAACGTCCTTCGTAATGGTTGGACCAAAATGAAGCACCGAAAACCTTCCCTAAACCCAACCTCTTCAAAAAGAAGGCTATGGTGAATGTCTGGTGGTGTACTGCTGGATTCATCCACTATAACTTCTGAAAACCAGGAAAAACCATTACTGCAGAAACATATTGCCACGAAATTGCCAAAATAAACGAAAAACTGCTACTCCTCCGTCCCAGACTGGTCAACAGAAGAGGGCCAATCATTGTTCATAAGAATACTCCTCCACACGTTTCACTAATGGTGCTCCAGAAGTTGAGGAAACTTGGCTACGAAGTTCTTCCCCACCCAACTTATTCCCCAGATCTGTGTCCTACCAGTTTCCGCTTTTTCAAGCACCTTGATGGTTTCCTGCGAGTGAAGGAGTTCACTAATCAAACCGATGCTGAAAGAGCGTTCAAAAAGTTCTTCAGCTGCAGAACTCCAGATTTTTATGTTACCGGAATAAACAAACTTGTAACTCGTTGGCAAAAATGTGCTGATTGTAATGGTACTTACTTTGGAGGTAGGTGACTCTGCACCAGTGCAGAATCACCTCCCTCCGACAAGTCATCCTAACGAGACGTCTGCGTTGGCTGGGTCATGCCCTGCGTCGTTAACCAGGAGAATTCGTCTACGAAGCAATTGTCCCAGCTCCTCTTCAAGGTTGGCGAAAGCGATGTGGTGGACAACGAAAAACCTGGCTGATGACTGTCAAGGCTGATCTGGATCCCAACCTAGGCCTCCATATCTATGGCGTTCACCGCTGGAATAAGGAGTTGTTGGAGATCACGCGGTCGTTAGCCTCAAATCGCCAGGCCTGGTCGGCGTTTGTGAGAGATACAGCATTGAGGATGAATGAAACCAGCTCAACCCACCCCGGGTGAATGCTGTCAAGTCAGTCAGTCAGTACTTACTTTGATAAATAAAATGTCCACATTGTTGAAATATCTTAGCCTAATATATATGTATATATATATATACACACACACGATGGACTTCTTTCGAACTCCCTCTTTTACCAAAAGCCAATCCCATAGAATTGGTCAATTAAAAGGTGATTATACTGGCAGTGACCCCAGCATGGCCACAGCCTCAGGACTGAAACATATAAAAGAATAAAAGTAATCGAGTCGATTTGTTTCGTCTTAACCATTTAAGCCGGTGCCCCAGCATGGCCGCAGTCCGATGACTAAAACAAGCAAAAGCTAAATTAAATAAGCAAACAAACAAATAGATATGCGCAGGCGCGGCTGTGTGGTATGAAGCTTACTTCCTAACCACATGGTTCCGGGTTCAATCCCACTGCTTGGCACCTTGGGCAAGTGTTTTCTACTACAGCCTCGGGCAGACCAAGACCATGGATTTGGTAGAGGGAAACTGAAAGAAGCCCGTTCTATATCTCTCTTTCTATATATATATATATGGTGTGTGTGTGTGTGTGTGTGTGTGTGTGTGTGTGTGAGTGTGTGTGCGTGCGTGTTTGTTCCCCAACGCCGCTTGACAATCAGTGTTGGTGTGTTTACGTCCCCGTAACCTAGCGGTCCGGCAAAAGGCGGGAGAGATTAAGTATTATGCTTTAAAAATATGTCCTGGGGGTCGATTCGTTTGACTAAAAACCCCTCAAAAGTGGTGCCCCAGAATGGCCGGAGTCAAATGGCTGCGAACAAGTAAAAGAATAAATAAATAAATAAAAGCAACGACACATTGTCAAACACAACAACGTACACAAACACACACACACACACACACACACACACACACACACACACATACACACACAAACACACACACACACATACACACACAAACACACACACACACATACACACACAAACACACACACACACTCACACACACGTTCGTATGAACGAACACAGGCACCGAAGAAAAACAGCCCGATAAAAATTTATTCAAAAAGCTCAGTTTAAAATACATTATGGAAAGGATCCATTACTATCTAAATATTATTGTGAAAGCAATGCAAAACTGCTAACTTCTGTCATCTTCGTGTTTAAACGAAAGAATAACAGGAAACGGTTTATGCGAACGAATACAAATTTACAAAAACAAATATTTATAAAGCGAAACAACAAACAGTTTAGAGTAAGAAAAAATGTTGTTATATAGTTTAGTAGAGTTGTGTAAACTTTGTTATCGCTGGTTCGAAATGTACAGACGGATTAAGTCGATTACATCGATCCCAGTGCGTAACTGGTACTTAATTTATCGACCCGGAAAGGATGAAAGGCAAAGTCATCCTCGGCGGAATTTGAACTCAGAACGTAACGGCAGACGAAATACCGCTAAGCATTTCGCCCGGCGTGCTAACGTTTCTTATTTTTTTATTACCCACAAGGGGCTAAACATAGAGGGGACAAACAAGGACAGACAGACGGATTAAGTCGATTACATCGACCCCAGTGCGTAACTGGTGCTTAATTTATCGACCCCGAAGGATGAAAGGCAAAGTCATCCTCGGCGGAATTTGAACTCAGAACGTAGCGGCAGACGAAATACCGCTAAGCATTTCGCCGCGTGCTAACGTTTCTGCCAGCTCGCCGCCTCTGGTTCGAAATGTACCGTCGTACGTTATACAGTAATATTTGTGTAAACTTTGTAGTCGGTGGTTCGATTCGTGCCGACGGTTTAGTTTTTTTCCAGGTTCAAGACTACAGAGACATCGTTACGGTATTTACGATCGGCTTCGGCTCAGTACCCCATCGGCTTCGGCTGGAGGTAGGGAGCGAGTGGTGTACCCCCGAGTGTCGCTTTTATGGACAACACTTTCGGGTTATAAGGCATTTTCGAATCTACTACATCAGTCTTCGTTGTTTGTTTGTTGTCGAGTTGCGGTACGGCAAACTCGAGGACTTCACCGGGTGTCACACACTCTAGCAACGTCACTATTTGGGTCATTTTTTGCTTTTCCGTGGACATTCAGTGACCTGAACTCATTGACTACAGATGTGAGTAGCGAACGTCGAACAGCAAACAGCTAACCGCGAACTGCGAGCGGCAAACAGCAAACGACGGATGGCGAACGAACGTATGACCTTTACTCCTCGTGAACCGCTTGCGACCTGCAAACTCGTGGTCTGTCGGGGATAGGATCTCCGCCGATTTCGACGATGAATATTCACTTGTTCCATCAACTGAAATACCTGCTCATTGAATTAGCGTAAAGTGGTTGAGTATTCCACGAACATCTGTACCTTTAACGTATATCTCAGATACAATCGGCATGACAGCGCCAAGGCTGGCCTCGCGAGTTTCCTCTCAGTTTCTATCTATCCAATTTTATTTTTGGTGAACCCGAAGTTTTAGTCAAAAAAACTATTATGATAGTAGTCAGGATAACACGCAGGGGCATCGGCCGTCGGATCTTGTTACTGCGAGGCGAAACTTCTTTAAACCCTGCTGACATTTTTAATATTTTTTACAACTACTAGGCGTAGGAGTGACTGCGTGGTAAGTAGCTTGCTTACCAACCATATGGTTCCGGGTTCAGTCCCACTACGTGGCACCTTGGGCAAGTGTCTTCTACTATAGCCTCGGGCCGACCAAAGCCTTGTGAGTGGATTTGGTAGACGGAAACTGAAAGAAGCCCGTCGTATATATGTATATATATATATGTGTGTGTATATATGTTTGTATGTCTGTG
>NW_021833710.1:0-32500 GCF_006345805.1 Octopus sinensis
GATGCATTTCGCCTGTCTTGAGGCTTGTTCATGCCCTTCATTCAATTGTCACCTGCTTAAGCGAAATGCGTGCCTCAATATATTAGAAGCAGCTTGTTAAGGATCTGAAATACCAGTGAACGTAATATTAGCTCTTTGTCTCGCTGCGATATACATTGATACATCACGGGATCACGGGACCGACAAGACCATCAGATGTTGTTACACATCGCTGCTCACAATGCGTTCGCATTGTTTTAGCCTTCAAATGACGCCACCCCGCTGGCTAAGCGAGCAGGCCAACAGAAGAAAGAGTGGTGAAAGAGTACAGCAGGGATCACCACCCCTGCCGGAGCCTCGTGGAGCTTTTAGGTATTTTCGCTCAATAAACACTCACAACGCCCGGTCTGGGAATCGAAACCGCGGTCCTGCGACCGCGAGTCCGCTGCCCTAACAACTAGGCCATTGCGCCTCCACACATTGATATATAAGAATTTATATCAGATAATTCCGTATCTACATGCCTTCTAAAGCTGTATATACATTTAGTAAGATACAAAGATGGCAGTAAGTCGTAGATAGTCGATTATCTCATAGCTATTCATATAAAATATTGATAAAGTAGGAATTGAATTTATATTTCCGAATACAGTAAGGCACTCATCTGTATTTTTAATGATCACGATGTCTCTATTTGCGTGAAATTATTTCAGTTCCTAAAAAGATTTTCCGGCGCAGGAGTGGCTGTGTGGTAAGTAGCTTGCTAACCAGCCACATGGTTCCGGGTTCAGTCCCACTGCGTGGCATCTTGGGCAAATGCCTTCTACTATAGCCCCGGGCCGACCAATGCCTTGTGAGTGGATTTGGTAGACGGAAACTGAAAGAAGACTGTCGTATATGTATCTATATATATAATATATGTGTGTGTGTGTTTGTGTCTGTTGTCCCCCTAGCATTGCTTGACAACCGATGCTGCTGTGTTTACGTCCCCGTCATTAGCGGTTCAGCAAAAGAGACCGATAGAATAAGTACTGGCTTACAAAGAATAAGTCCCGGGGTCGATTTGCTCGACTAAAAGGCGGTGCTCCAGCATGGCCGCAGTCAAATGACTGAAACAAGTAAAAGAGTAAAGAGTAAAGAGAGTAATTAAATCATTTACAAATCAATTTACTATTTTTTAAACAGAATTTTGATGAATAACGCTGCTTATTATTTTTAAAAGGTAATTATGAAGAAAATTGATTGAAGAGTATTTCTGTACATATTGTCTTTAACATGATGTATTTTCTAGCCTCTTTTTTGATCTCTGATGAACTTAGCTGCCAAGTTGAAATTTGAAAGGTAATAGATATATTTGAATAAATATCTGGAAAATAGTGGTAGATAACTCATATATATTTCTTTATTACCCACAAGAGGCTAAACATAGAGGGGACAAACAAGGACAGACAAAGGGATTAAGTGGATTACATCGACCCCTGTACGTAACTGGTACTTTATTTATCAACCCCGAAAGGATGAAAGGCAAAACGACCTCAGCAGAATTTGAACTCAGAACGTAACGACAGACGAAATACTGCTAAGCATTTCGTCCGGCGTGCTAACGATTCTGCCAGCTCGCCGGCTTAAGATAACTCATATATGTGTCCAGGAGAAAGGTAGTGATATGGGATGTAAAAGAATTGAGAGAGAGGAATAGAGGAAAGTGAGAGATAGAGAGAGAGAGAGAGAAGTGATTAGAGTAAGAGTAATGAGCAGAAGATAAGTTGTGAGAAAAAGTGTATGAGAGAAACATAGAGAAGAGGGAATGGAATGGATTCAAACGAGAAGTCTATGCATTTATAAACACACCGGAGGTATATGATAGTTGATAATCATCTCGTACAAAGTCACTATAAACACACCAGCATCGGTTGTCAAGCGATGCTTGGGGTGGGGGACAAATACAGACATACAAACATATACACACACATACACATATACATATATATACAACGGGCTTCTTTCAGTTTCCGTCTACGAAATCCACTCACAAGGCTTTGATCGGCCCCGAGGCTATAGTAGAAGACACTTTCCCAAGTTACCACGCAATGGGAATGAACCCGGAACCAAGTGGTTGATAAGCAAGCTACTTACCACACAGCCACACCTGCGCCAAAAAATTATGAGGTCTCAGTTAAGTAGGAAAAAACTATAATGTAAAAAAAAAGATTAAAGAGAGTCTGGTTGTTTTATTGATACTGTTGCGATATCTTCGATAGTTCAACTTTAGTAGATTGTGGTACAAAGGTAACTGTTGTAACATCGAGGTATAAAGATACAGAATCATCGATCAGATTATTCCTTGTATTTGTACCAACTGAGGACCTCGACACGCAACATTAGACATAGCGCTAATTGTGTTGCTATACTCTTTTTACTCTTTTACTTGTTTCAGTCATTTGACTACGGCCTGCTGGAGCACCGCCTTTAGTCGAGCAATCGACCCCGGACTTATTCTTTGTCAGCCATTACTTATTCTATCGGTCTCTTTTGCCGAACCGCTAAGTGACGGGGACATACACACACCAGCATCGGTTGTCAAGCAATGCTAGGGGGACAAACACAGATACACATAAACATATACACACACTACATATATATATATATACATATATACGACAGGCTTCTTTCAGTTTCCGTCTACCAAATCCACTCACAAGGCTTTGGTTGGTCCGGGGCTATAGCAGAAGACACTTGCCCAAGTTGCCACGCAGTGGGACTGAACCCGGAACCATGTGGTTGGTTAGCAAGCTACTTACCACACAGCCACTCCTGCGCCTATATGTAGATTTGTAATGTAGGTTCTTTACGTTTCGCTTTCAGTTTAATTTGCTTTTGTCGATCCATGTTCATTTGTTTCTCGTGGTGTGCAGCTCAACTTGTTTATTCCTTCTCGAGCCACGCCTTGGCGTATGGATTCCCCACCTGGACTGGACGCCGGTCCGTCGCAGGTGAGCTGCAAGATACAGAAGGAAAGAGTGAGAAAAAAGTTGTGGCGAAGAGTCAGCAGAGGTTCGCCATTAACTTCTGCCGGAGCCGCGTGGAGCTTAGGTGTTTCGCTCATAAAGATGCACATCGCGCGGTCTGAGATTCGAACACGCGATCCTCCGACCGCGAGTCCGCTGCCCTAACAACTGGGCCATTGTCTTTCCACCGCAGCTCAACTTAGTGTTTGTAAATTAGAAGACTATTCATGAACGTGTGTGTAGAATCTCGAATCAACTGACGTCAAAGAGTAATTATCGGGATATATATTCACAAGCATTTGGTCATCTGTTAGTATGCAATGTCCACCAGTTACCGAGATATATAGTAGGAAAACTACTAGCAATATTGTAGTGATCCAAACGTACGACAACTGCAGTGACAATATCTTAATTGACTTTAACAAATAAATGAAAAGCAGTAAGAATTTGGTAGTCTTCGTAATAAGAAACTGCATATTTAGTGTCTTGTTTTGAATGATGAACATGCCACTTAAAGTCACGTGCATAAAAGGCGGATGTGAATATAGTTATCCTTATATATATATATATATGTATATATATATTATATATATATATATATATATATATATATATATATATATATATATATTTAGCTATTACAGTTCTGTATTTAAGAGATGAGGAATTATGTACATTATTTACATTATTTACATTTGACGGATATTTGTCCTTATATGGCGTTGTGGTTAAGAGCGCGGGCTACTAAACCCAAGATTCTGGGTTCGATTCCGGACAGTGACTTGAATACTACTACTGCTACTACTACTACTACTAATAATAATAATAATAACATCGAAAAATACCTTAGGAATGAGAACCCAGGTTTTAAATCTCCCCAAGACACGTGATGAAGGCTTGGAGTGTATATCAGCCGAAAGGTTGTGTTAACAACAAACAAGAAGAGGACAAATATCCGTCAAATGTGAATAATGTAAATAATGTACATATATAGATATGTTATCTTAGTTGTAGTTTATTCTCTGCCCAATCCAAACCCTTTTGTCCTGTTTTCCTATGGCAGGAAACCAAAAGGCTACAATATCAAGTGTTCTCATTGTTGCGGCAACTACTGCAGTTCATACCAGCACAAAAGTGATCATGTACATCTATCATGCTTCAACTATTACCACACTTTTATTTTTAAGAATATCGATGACCACCTTATTGTATGATATCCGTTTCCTTTCTAAGAGTTTTCGGTGTAATTTGAAGCCGGTGAATGCAAGAGCTGTTAAAGAGCCGGATAAAATGCTTTGTAGTATTATTTGTTCTGATTCTTTACATCCTGTGGTCAAATGTCTTCGCGGTCAACTTTGAATTTAATCTACGTAGGATCGATAAAATAAAGCAACAGTCGAGCACAATGGATTTTTGCAATTGATAAAATGTTGGAGAAAATAGTTTGCGGTATTTTTTTATCTCTACATCCATACTAACCATACTAACAGGTGTAATGAAGTTGTGTTCAAACAGTTGTTGCCTTGTAAAATTTACGCGAAGGCAAGAAAGGCCCTTTTTGTATTCTTTCACGAAATTATTATTACCATCACAACACTCAATATTATCTTCAGAAATATCATCACGTAAAATGTTATAAATAGTTTAGATTTTCCCTCTGTAATAAGAATAAGGCGGCGAGCTGGCAGAAACGTTAGCACGCCGGGAATAATGCTTAGCGGTATTTCGTCTGCCGTTACGTTGTGGGTTCAAATTCCGCCGAGGCCGACTTTGCCTTTCATCCTTTCGGGTTCGGTTAAATAAGTACCAGTTACGCACTGATGTCGATATAATCGACTTAATCCGTTTGTCTGTCCTTGTTTGTCCTCTCTGTGTTTAGCTCCTTGTGGATAGTAAAGAAATAGGTATTTCTTCTGCCGCTACGTTCTGAGTTCAAATTCTGCCGAGGTCGACTTTGCCTTTCATCCATTCGGGGTCGATTAAATAATTACCAGTTACGCACTGGGATCGATATAATCGACTTAATCCGTTTGTCTGTCCTTGTTTGTCCCCTCTGTGTGTAGCCCCTTGTGGGCAGTAAAGAAATAAGAAACGTTAGCACGCCGGGCGAAATGCTTAGCCGTTTCCTCTTGTAGGAAATTAAAAAAAATTTGTATTTCGTCTGTCTTTACGTTCTGGGTTCAGATTTTGTCGAGGACGACTTTGCATTTCATCCTTTCGGGGTCGATAAATTAAGTACCAGTTGTGTACTGAGTCGATCTAATCGACTGGCCCTCTCCCCACAAATTTCGGGCCTTGTGCCTAGAGTAGAAAAGAATAAGAATTATCAGTTATTCAAAAATTAAGGTGGTATTTCTTCCGACTCATTATGCTTTGAGTTCAAATTCTATCGTGGCCAACTTTATCTTTCCTCCTTCTGCAGTCAATTAAATAAATAAAAGTCAAGTACTGTAAGGGGAGGGCGATGTAATCGGTTGAATCTTTTCCTTCAAAATCACTGGCCTTGTGCCAAAATTAAAAAGAATTTATCCGAAAGCTAACAGAATCGTTAGAGCGTCAGAAAAACACTTTGCAGCATTTGTTCCGTCTCATATGAATGATTCTAAGACCTAATCCCGTAGAGGTAAACTTTGCCTTTCATCACTCTGGTGCTGATTTAATAAAACACAAAGCAAATGTTGGGGTCGAGTTCTCTACTAGCTCCCTTCCCTAAAAACCGATGGAATTAGGCCTAAATCAGAACTCATTATTATTAATTATTCGTGGATTAAGTGATTAACAAATTCTTTTTCTTCGTTGCATCAAATAGAATGATATAAATCGCAACAATGTGCATACAAATAATAACAAAAGATTTGTAAAAGCGTGCTGTCAACGTTTACAGTACCTAAAATTGAGGTCTTTCTCTCTAAGAGATCATTGTAAATAACCTTTTGATATAATTACAGAAGTGACATTGTCCATTCCACTTCTACTTATTACTTTACGATGATAGTCATAATCCTTAGCTAGCTTAGTTTTTAATTCATTTACTGATAAGACTTCTGTACAACACCTATTGTGATTCAGTATTGCTATTTTAATTTTTAGCCTGGAAGATAATGTCAGCTCTATATTGTACTATTTTCTGATGTCTGCTAGAGTTTCATAGTAACTTCAAATTGTAACATTCCAAGTTACATGCAAGTTCAGATAAGTACAACGAAAAATTTTCTATTAAAATTTGAATCAACATCGTCAAGCGTATGTAAAATATCTACATTTTGTCGTTGTCTTTCCTGCTTTATTTAATTGGATCTAATGTTCAACATAAGAAAACGTTTGCGAACTTTGTTATTAAGTTAACAATATTATAAAGGCGGCGAGCTGGCAGAAACGTTAGCACGCCAGGCGAAATGCGGAGTCGTATTCAGTCTGCCATTACGTTCTGAGTTCAAATTCCGCCGAGGTCGACTTTGCCTTTCATCCTTTCGGGATCGATTAAATAATTACCTGTTACGCACTGGGGGCGATATAATCGACTTAATCCGTTTGTCTGTCCTTGTTTGTCCCCTCTGTGTTTTGCTCCTTGTGAGTAGTAAAGAAAAAAGTTAACAATATTATATGAATTATAGACATCCTATCATTTGTATCTAGTAATATCGACCTCTTCCTGTTTTGCAAATGTCGTTATTTTGTTGCTCCTAATCAGGGTGGACCAGATTTAGGTTTCTGAGTGGATGGGCATTTGTTCGGTTCACGAAATCTCTGCTCATGTAAAGGTATATATTTTCTAAAGTTTTTCAACGTAGATGTTATAAAATATATTTACTTTTGTTATTGTGTTATATTTAGATTTTAGCTGTTTAGCTTGTGAGAATTTTTTCTGCACCAGATGTAGTTAGTTTTCTGTATTTAGCGTGAAGATTATATAAGTCCGTAGCAGGATTTATTGTAGAATGAGAAAGTTGTGATCGATAGTGTAACTGCGGTCTAAAACTGTTTCCTGACTCTCAGTAGTCCTATATAATCTTCTCTTCAAGAGATGTACAGTTTTGCAAGTCAAACTTAAAGTGCAATATCTTATTCTAATTTTAAAGCATAATGGTGTTTAGAACAGCTAAATTCCAGTTTAACGGATCAGAAACGGATGTTGAGCGTTGAACTGCACGAGTAGCACGTCTCATTATCGGTCAGTTGTTTTGAATTTTAATCTGACAAAATGTTAGTTTCTTATTCTCATTCCCACAGCGATAAAAAAATAATAAATGATATCACTCAGTTTGATAGAAAAACGGCCAAATATTTCTATCAAGACACAAGCTACTGGTTTAAGAGAGGAAAGACTCGTTCAATAATAGAGTATTTTAAAGCTGATCAGGAGTAATCTTAAATCACACAGTGTAATGCTTTGAGGAAATAGTGTTTTTCAAGTTTCTATTGTTCTCATATAGTCATCTAAACAATTATATTTTGTCGTACTTAGATTATTTTTCTCATATATTCACAAAATAATTTTTTTTGGTCTTCATTTTCCTCAAGTAGGTATCATATCTTTTCTAACGTTATTACTGCGCATAGTCCTATGAATTTTTGGGCAATTATTTTCAAAGGTGTAGTTAAAAATAAACTGATTTTCTCTGATACTGTTTCTTTCTAATCTATAATTCCCGGTAGACCTCGTTTGCTTTTAAGGATTCTAACGCTTCCAGGTATTTTTGTTCATTATAGATGCCATAGTTATTCTAAAATATTGCAAAGATTATCTGGTGACATCTTGCCTCTATTGGAAGCTTTAATTTATTCTTCCAATCTCCTATTCTACGTCAAAGACTCCTATCTTCTGCAACAATGGATAATTTACTTCACTCTGCATTTGGAATTTCGAATACAAATATAAGTAAATGTTTGTAATTCACTTACAATGAGAATGAAATGATGTTTTACGATGTCGAATTTCATTGTGAACATTGCCCGTAAAGTCCCTTAATCTACAGTGGTTTTTAATTAGTGACGTTTATGTATTGGAGTCACTCAAGTCTGATGTACGAAAGCCTTTGAAGATATATTTTTTGCATATTTTGTCATGCTTCGTTCATTCTCTACGAAATATAAATATAATATTCAAGTACAAACTAAATCTTCAAATTTTATTTCTCTTACTACTGAAATGTGATTTCTCTTCACATATTTGTTTGGCAATAATAATGATAATGATAATAATAATAACAACAACAACAACAACAGCAGCAGCAGCAACAACAACAACAACAACAACAACAACAACAACAACAACAACAACAACAACAACAACAACAACAACAACAACAACAACAACAACAATAATAATAACAACAACAATAACAAGAACAATAATAATGATAATAATAATAATGATAATAATAATAATAATAATAATAATATAATAATAATAATAATAATAATAATAATAATAAAGGTGGACGTTTAACACGTGAGAACGATAAAACGCTGCTCCGAAATCTATCCAAAAACATCAGGAATAAAGGCATCACATAGGGCCAAAAGTAACTGACGAAGTGTTGGACTATATCCGAGTAAGTAATACTCATTGAAATTTATTTCTTTTCCAAACAAAATTATGTATTTTAACTGTATATCATTTCCATTGCTCGCACAGTACATGTAAACACGCTCGCTACATTACGATCCAATCAAAACCAGACCATCTCTGTCCCCAAGCACCATGCAAAAAAATTATTAAAGAATAATTAAATAATACCGGTATTACTCAACCCAAGAATAACAATCTGGAATACTTTAAACTTGTTACACAAAATGTACGAAAAACTACACATGTAAAACCATATAACACGAGAAATGAACGGACCCTTACCCTACGTAAATGATGACCCTCAAAATAAAGGGCCGGACGTTTTTCCTCATGCCCCGCATGTAAAATCAAAAACAGCATAAATGGACACGTGAGGAATATATTACAATCCTACACGTTTATTTTACAGCAGTGCTCTACCCAAAAGAACAAAAACACCACAACATATATATAATCTAGAAGAAAAATAATCTAGATAAAGACATGGATGCATAGTTAACATACAGAGATATATTCTTAAAACAAAAAATATCAGATGTAGAAATAGAACACTTAAAATGAAAAATACATCAGGAAAATGTATATAGTAACCACACAGCAATAACAAATAATATCATAATATCAATACCAAATAATATCAAAGCACGCAGACAGACCTAACATTTCCAACAAAAGCGAAGTAAACAACGAAAGACAACAAACCCAGACCGGGAAAATGTATAATGGTGAGCAAAATGCACCAAACCAGAAAACCGCAGAGAAAAAAAAAAGAAAAAAAAATGAACGGGAGGGAATACGAAACGAATCTAAAACCTGGAAACAGTGAAGGTGAATCTAATGATTATGATACTCTAAAAATCAGCATAATCAAAGACCTGAAAGTCACAGATCTCAGTACGGACCACGGATTGTACCTCCCAAAAGTTACAATTGATACTAAAACAACATCAATAAGAAATAGCATGAACCTTGCCGTTACAGAAGTGATAGCCACAGAAACAAATGTCAATATCAACAAATAAATGATATAATATATGAAGCAGCCACTGTGGCCACAAAAGAAGATGAATACTCCCTCAAACCCATCCAAACAGGAGAACTACCACCCAAACAAATCCTGTAGATAAATAATAACTAGAAAAAATAGAAAACAAGAGAAAAGATCTGTCAATCCTTAACGAAACTAGTTGACAATCAACACTGCTAATCAACAAGAAGAGAACAAAACTACTGTCTAAATACAAAGTTACAGAAAAAGATTTACCTGAGGTAAAAGAAGAGCTAAAGCAAGATATCCTTGCCAAAGCACCAAGTAACCACCGGTATGAGAAACGCCAACGTTTCTTTCAACAAAACAAACAGTTCAACTCCAACTCCAAAAGGATTTTACCAAGAACTTGGCAAAAATAAAATAGATATCAATGCAGCACCAACAGCAGAAGAAGTGGAATAATTTTGGAAAGAAATATAGTCGGCGAAGGTAAAACCTCAGAAAAGATCTATCAAAACAACGAACTCAGCACCTGAACAACTTTGGACCCCTATAACAACTGAAGAGGTCACCCAGGCACTGCAAAAACTAAGCAACTGGAAGGCACCCGGGCACAATAAGATCCCCAACTTCTGGTTAAAATATCTGACAGGAACACATAAAAAGCTGGCCAAGAAATTTAATGAAATACTAGCAGAGCCAGAGACAATGCCTGAATGGCTCACGGAAGGGAAAACTAACCTAATTCTCAAATCGACTGAAACGGCAAACACATACAACTACAGGCCAATAACTTGTTTTCATACTGTTTACAAAGCCTTTACTGCAATAATATCGCGGAGAATGAGCAAGCATCTGGAATATAACAACCTGCTTACAGAAGAGCAGAAGGGATGCTGCAAGGGCACATATGGTTGTAAAGACCAATTAATGATCACTAAAGCATAACTGAAGACAGTTACAGAAAGAGGAAGAGTCTAAGTATGGCCTGCATCGATTACCGAAAGGCTTTTGACAGTATTCCCCAGACATGGATCCTAGAAACACTAGCCATGAACAAGTTAGCACCAGTTATCATAAAATATATAACACATTCCATGAATAAATGGCAGACAGTGCTACAGCTCCAAACAAAAGAGGCACTTTTAAAAACCAAAGCGATCCCCATTAGAAGAGGAACATTCCAGGGAGACACGCTCTTGTCACTCCTTTTCTGACTCCTTTATCTGACATGCTAATCAGAACTGGATCAGAACTGGATGCGGGTACAAAACAATGAGCTGACATACAATGCTTAAAATACCTTAAGTTTGACAAGACTATCAAACCAACAAAAATCCGAAAATTAAAGAAAACTTATATGAAAACCATACTTGACATCGATACCACCATAGAAACTATCAAGCAAAAGATATGTGCTAAAGCTGTCCGCATAGCCCGGTAGGAAAAGCGCGTTAGATTCTTCAAGGACATGTTTAAAAGTAACACAAAAAATTTTCACAGGAAGATAGGGAAAATGCCAGTTACGGTAAAGTCTGTCCTATCAAAAGAAGTGCAGGAATTTTGAAATTAAATTTGGGCAGAAGAAATGACACAATAAAATTGTCCCTTAGATTGATAGAATATCTACTGATAGAATATCTACTGAGGAAAGAGTAAGATTCCTAACTTCTTGTTGAAATCCAGAAACTCATGAACTGCTAAGTAAACTTTACAACAATGTTTTGCCACAACTTAGTATGCTTCCCTCTTAGTTAGTTAAAGGTGTTACATTCCTACTTCCAAAAAACGAAGAAACAAATGACCCCAAAATTATAGACCCATAACCTGCTTAACATTGTAAGTATGAGATCATGGAGAACCACACTGATTTGAACAGTGACAATGAATCTCTCAATGCTGGAGATGTAAATATTTCATGTGGCATTTTCCAGGGTAACTCTATATCACCATTCCTCTTATGGCACAGGAAGAAATATAAGAAATGGAGGCACGACCAGGCTGTAAAAGTTCTACTCAGGAAATTACCAGTAATGGGGATTTGAAGCTGGAAAAACGCGGTACAATCATTTGAGTTGAAAGAGAACTAGAGTCACAGAAATGTAAGATTTTGTAGGACTTTCATTTTCAAACGGGCAAGAAATTAGAAAATAATAGACCAGGCATAACGATTGTATATAAGGGAGGGTGAAGTTGCTTACTCATCGACCCATCATGCCCGTTTGATTCCAGGAACGTAAAGAAAGAGGAAGAGAAACAAAGAATATACAACCCCTTAAAATTTAAAATAGAAAGAATTTGGAACATGCGAACAGTAAAGGTCGTGCCTATAATAATTGTTCCGTTGGAAACAGTATGCCAAGATGTAGACAAATGGCTGAATGCACTTGGACTGGAATGTCCGGTACAGCTCCTAGAGAACGTCTGTCTGTCAGGGACAGCAAGGATTATCAGGAGGATTCTAAGCACTGTAAAGTCTGCCGAAAACTTGTCGATACCTAAGGTTACAGGTAGTAACCCGCTACCTACTTCAATCCTTCAAGGAATAAAACCAAACCGAAGCCACACCAAATATATTCCGTGCAGCACGGAATTTTGTCAATGAACAGGTCACAATCTCAAAGCGACGAAAATATTTTGACAAATTAGATTCAAATGTTGAAGTGAATCTAACGGATTTTGCGTGTTTCTTAAATGGCTTATAAACACCTTCCACGCTGCAATAATAATAATAATAATAATAATAATAATAATAATAATAATAATAATAATAATAATAATAATAATAATAGTGTTATCATGTACATTGTTTTGTCTTGGTATAAAAGATGGGCTACAGCAAATATTCTGCTCAATACCACAGATTTGCTTGTCAGTTGCTTGACCTTAACCAGTTGAGCATGTCCCTTAGTGGCTGACGATATGTGCATCTCTGATCACGAGCAGAAGTAGTGGGGGAGCATCATGGCCATGTGTTGGGGGGGATTCTTTGGGGTTTGAATAATTCACCTCTGGAAACATGGGTGGTTCTTTCAACATCCTTAAACAACCCTTATTCAGTGACGTTTTGAGCGGGATGGGCTACTCAACCTGAAGAAAATTCTAACTGGGCCCCACCTGCAAGGTCATGTGCTGTTTATCTTGATATGAGATCACCATGTCGCGCACATATGGTTGTGATGCATGTGCCTGGTGTACCTTTATCAGACGGGTAGTCATGATGGGTATATTGAGCTTCGTATATTTCACCCCAGTGTCACTTTGATGGCATGCACTGCTCTCTCACTCAATAATAATAATAATAATAATAATAATAATAATAAATATTTAGTCATAATAACTTGAAAGAAATGAACGTAGTAGTGTTATGGGAATAATGATTTTAAACAAATGAAAGGAATTTTCTCCAATGGTTTTCTAAAATCATATTTACGACTAAGTTTTGTTCTGTTGTTTTGTAAGATGGAAGAGCGAAATTGTATCAAATTACTTACTCTTTTACTCTCTTTTACTCTTTTACTTGTTTCAGTCATTTGACTGCGGCCATGCTGGAGCACCGCCTTTAGTCGAGCAAATCGACCCCCGGGACTTATTCTCTGTAAGCCCAGTACTTATTCTATCGGTCTCTTTTGCCGAACCGCTAAGTGACGGGGACGCAAACACACCAGCATCGGTTGTCAAGCGATGTTGGGGTGGGGGGACAAACACAGACACACATGCATATATATATATACATATACATATATACATATATACGACAGGCTTCTTTCAGTTTCCGTCTACCAAATCCACTCACAAGGCATTGGTCGGCCCGAGGCTATAGCAGAAGACACTTGCCGAAGATGCCACGCAGTTGGACTGAACCCGGAACCATGTGGTTGGTAAGCAAGCTACTTACCACACAGCCACTCCTGAGACGTTTACTGTAGTTGTTGCTTGCAGTTGCTTGAGATCGGAATTTGTAGTTATAGACATATTTAACTGTGATTTCTGGTAACCGGAGTCTAAGCAACAGGAAAGGCCATAACATGTTAGACAATGTTGCTAGATAACAAACCTAACTACAGTCTCTCTCTCAAGACAGTCATAACTAAATGCTCCGTTTTCATTTTTACATGTTTCGTCATGATGAGTATGAACCTGAAACATTATTATTATTATTATTATCTTCAGAAATTGAAATGGACTCATTTTGCCTGGGTGAATATGTATATAAGCTTGTGACGGAGTAGAAACAAGAAACGATAACTGGAAGAAGCGTTCGTTGCGGGTTTGTACCTCGTCTGTTGTTGTGATTGTGATTTGTTGTACTTTACATGCCCAGGCCAAGCTATGGATGGAACATTATACTTCACTTAACAGATTATATAGCGAAACTCTATTTGTTCTAGACAGCGGTTGTTATAGTTTCTACTCTGGTGAAGCAGAGTATATTTCTCCTTCACTGATATACGATAAATATGAAATGGAGGAAAAAATAATGAAGAAAAGCATAAAAACATAAAGGCATAAAAGTATAAGAAATACAGTAATAGTAATGATACACGCACACATATATGTATATGTATAATTATATATATATATGTGTGCGTGTGTGTGTGTGTGTGTGTGTGTGTGTGTGTGTGTGTGTGTGTGAACGTATGTATGTGGGTAGGTGTAAGTTCTTGCGCACGTACGTATATATATTTTGAAAAAAATGAAAATGCTGATTCAGAAATCATTATCGAAAGCACCGAGATAAGAAAACTTCAGCAGAATAAATCAATTGCCAAATGCCATTAGCAAAACTATTCAAACACTCTCTCTGTCATAACAACTCACTAATAATAAGAAAAGTGACAACAAAAATCTTTACCCGTTACTTTTAGGTAGCGTTCAAATTTTTCTACATTATATATATTCAAAGGGAAATAAAATATTTTTATTCCTTATTTCCTTACCCCTTATTCACCTAAACTATTATGTAAGTGTTGATCAGCATAGTCATTAGAGTATCGGACCGAATACTTTGCGCTATTTATTCTGGTAATAAAGTATCTGTTTTGGTGGATTGGTGAAGCTCTAAGTGCGGCCGACAGGTTGCCATGTTCTGGCTCTTTGTAATCTCAGTCCCTCTTTCTCTTCTCTTGTTTTAAGTTCTAGCGTCTTGAACTGTTTTATTTTTTTACATAGTTTCTTATACTAGCAAAATGTGGAATATATATAAAGTATATACAAAATTTGATCACCCCTAGCTGTGATGTTTAGTCTTGGAGAAACTGCTGAAAGAAATTTGTGTGTTTAAAAAAATATTTAAAATTGACTTCTCATAGAATGTCTTCGGCAGATCGTCACACACAGTAGTGGCTCGACCTTATTTGGTTTACTCAGGAACGAATACAATTGCACATTCTGCGCTAAGTGTAAAAATATTTGTTCCAATATAGAAACAATAAATTCACTGATTTGTGCTAAAGATGGCCAGGCTAAAATTAAATATATTCGCTTGATGCAACACCAGATTAAAATACGATGTGAATAGCATTTATAACGTTTCGTATATTCATTTGGTAGTTGATCTCTTTCTCTAATTTCCTCTTTTTTTTTTTTTTTACTTGTTTCAGTCATTTGACTGCGGCCATGCTGGAGCACCGCCTTTAGTCGAGCAAATCGACCCCGGGACTTATTCTTTGTAAGCCCAGTACTTATTCTATCGGTCTCTTTTGCCGAACTGCTAAGTGACGGGGACGTAAACACACCAGCATCGGTCGTCAAGCAATGCTAGGAGGACAAACACAGACACACAAACATACACACACACACAAACACACACACATATATATATATATACGACAGGCTTCTTTCAGTTTCCGTCTACCAAATCCACTCACAAGGCTTTGGTCGGCCCGGGGCTATAGCAGAAGACACTTGCCCAAGGTGCCACGCAGCGGGATTGAACCCAGATCCATGTGTCTGGTTAGCAAGCTACTTACCACACAGCCACTCCTGCGCCTATCATCTTATTAACTTTTCTCTTTCTATGTATTATATTTTTTATGATTTTCTTGCTTTTTACCTCTCCCTCTCTCTCAGTTTCGTTCTCTCTCTCTCACATACGTCTTCCACACACGTCTTCCACACACACACACACACACACACACACACACACACACACATACAAAACAATTCTTTATCAACTGCTCACTTCTCTGTTACTCATAAATTTCTCCATTCTTTTTACCAATCACTTCAGTCATCACTCAGTTTTTCTTCCCTTTAATCGTTTCGTTTGTTTCTGTTCTACTTTTCTCTCTGGCCCGTCTACACAGAATCACATATTCCTTCTCTCTATCTCTTTCTCTCTTCCTCTCTCCCCCTCTCCCTCCTCTTTCTCTCTCGCATGCCTATATCGCACATATTTTCTCTCCATTTTTCCATCTGCCTCTCCCTTTTTTTTTGTCCCTAACTTGTTAAATCACCCCTTCCTGTTTTCACTCTCTCACAGTTTTATTTCGTAACATATTTCGCGCTTAGATCATGTAATCTTGACATTTGTGTTTTTGCTTGAAAGCTGTCTTCATCTTGTCACATAAAGGGAGAATGCAGAATGTAGCTGCATTACATATTATATATAGAAACATATAAACATAGAAGCATCTAAACACATAGACACACATAAACTGCCGGCATCAGTTGTTAGTTGTCGGACACAGTATCCTTCAAACCTTCCATGCTTCCTGAGATTCGTTAACACTACACCTGATTTTCTCCCCTCCATACACACGCAAGCATGTATCTGACTCATACACTGTTCACTTTCCAGACATTTGTACATTACTGCATATGCTTTATCCGCACTTTTGACAAGTTGTGGTGCACCTGAGCACTGTATACAATAATTTCATTATTATTATTATATAAATGCATGAACACATAACTACATAAAAAAATTATGCCGCGTTCATCAACTCACAAATCTCATAACTCTTCGGATAAAGCTATTTGAAACAGATGACAGTGGAATCTATAGAGAGCGTGGAGGTGCAATGGTCCAGTGATTAGGGCAACGGACTCGCGGTCGTCGGATCGCGGTTTCGATTCACAGACCGGGTGTTGTGAGTGGTTATTGAACGAAAACACCTAAAGCTCCATGAGTCTCCGGCAGGGGAGTGGTGGTGAACTCTGCTTTACTCTTTCACCACAACTTTCTCTCACTCTTTCTTCTTGTTTCTGTTGTACCTGTATTTTAAAGGGCCAGCCTTGTCACACTCTGTGTCACGCTGAATCTCCCCGAGAACTACGTTAAGGATACACGTGTCTGTGGAGTGCTCAGCTACTTGCACGTTAATTTCACGAGCCGGCTGTTCCGTTGATCGGATCAACTGGAACACTCGTCGTCGTAACCGACGGAGTGCCATGACGATGGAGTTATAGAGAGCAAAATGTTTTTTTTAAAAAGCACAGTTTGAAAATAATTTTTCCAACTTTTCTAAGTTATTTGATAACAGGGGTCTTTTGACAAGTGTAGAGATAAACAACCACTCTCTTGTACACGTTTATTGTTAAAGACTATAAAAAATGTGATAACACATTGGGCTATCGATATCTGCATGTATACAGCTGTTGTCATTCAGAATACATGCGTGGAAGGTAATTTAATTTCATTCGGTAATGAAGTTAATCGATGTTAGCAACCCAGGTGAATGACGAAATTGCAAGAAAATATTTAGTCTCTGCGCCCCAAAATCAGACATCTAGACACCGTTCTCATGATTAAGGTGAATAATAAATTTACGTTAGACAAACTACATCACATTGAAAATATATACAAAAATGTACAGAGTTTATACACTTTGAAATCTTGAGGGAAAAGTTCATGACTTTAATAGCAAGAAGTCGAAACCTTTAGTGAAAAACTTGTGTATCAGGCAAGAAAGAAAACAATGGATTCTAATCTACAAATTGTATACAAGAAGATGAAGAGAAATAATATTTTTGTAAAATACAGTAGCATTTTAGGAAGGTCTTACAACCTATTCGTCCAGCGTCTAAAATAAAAGGAATGATTTTGCCAGGCAAATCACGTAGAGATATATCAAGAGCACTATGCTACTTTCAACAGACAGTAAAACTTATACAGTCGACTATGAAACTCCCACTGAGGTTGTTGGAAACTTGCATAACTAGAAAACATCAGAAATAGAACTTACTGGTGAATTTTCTTACTAGAGTTTGACATGCTAGAGAAAGTCAACAACAGCTATATATTTCAGAAACTTATAGAGAGGCTAGATAGAGATACAAACTGACTTGCCAGCGCACATAGAAATCTTGGAATCGGGAATGTAAACACAAACTGATGGGAAATTATTGGACAATTGCTTGCCAAAAACGTAATGCACAAGCTACACACAAGGTGCCTCAATTCCTGTAAGACTTTTTTGAGTTCATCCATAAAGCGCATGGTAAGCAAGGAAAGTAGAATGTTATGAAAACCTTTTGATCAGTAAACTGCTATTTTAAGTAAGGAAACACTACTGAAACTGTGTAATTGAACGGTGTGATTACAGAAAGGCATTCAATTTTATTCCTTCACTCCTAGCTGCTTAAGTTACTGAGATGTTAAAAGTAAATGCTGCTTTGAAAGGCTCACAAAGACTTCATAGCTACGAAATAACTAAAGGAATAGTGTTGAGTGGAGGAGTCTTAACTTCAGCGGAGTATAAATACTTTAATTGTGATACTTAAAAAAAAAAAAGAAAATTTAAACCGATCTTACAAATTTCCCGATAGGCAAGTGGTCATATTATTTATATCCTACAACGAACAATATGTTTGATTCACCTGCCATCATTGATTAACGATTAAAACACTTCTCAAATTCTATGCAATATTTTCTATAAGTTTGTTCACTTTCTTTTTCTTAAGAATCGACCCTCGTCTGACTGTGTATAGACCATGATGTACCTATGCGCGTAGACACGTATGGGTACATACATACATATGCGACACCGTGTGTGTATAATTGTGTGTGAGTGTATATGCGTGTGTGCATGTGTGCGCGTGTGTGTGTACAGTGATGGAATCAACGAAACTCAGTAGGTAGCAAGCATAGAAGGCGGTCAACTCAGAGAATTGTTAGTATGCCGAACGAAATGTTTAGTGGCATTACGCCTATCTTTATGCTCTGAGTTCGAATTCCGCCGAAGTCGACTTTACCTTTCATCATTTCAGGGTCAATAAAATAAGTAAAAATGCCCACTAGTGTCCATGCGATCAGTATACCACTCCCACTGAAATCACTGGCCATGTGTCAAAATTTGGAAACATATGTAGCAAGCCTCGAACATTGAATTACAAGTAAGGTGCAAATAATTAGCATTCACAGTTTCTATGTTTCCAGTTTAACGCAAAAAGCTGGCGTTGGACGGGGTTAACTGTAAATGTTTTTCTAAAATGCAATGCGTGGAACTGGGTTTTGGTCCTTATGACTGTGAAGCGAACTTCCTGACCACTTGGTCATGCCTGAATTTTCAGGAAATGGGCTCTAGAACATGTGTTCTTCATGCGATTATCCATTGTATCGTTTTCTAAGACTGTATCTTAGGGCTTCAGCATGACATTACATGATGTATTATCAAACGTCAGGATGTGAGATGAAGATTCAATTGTTATTTGTAGCATATATACATATTTAGAGGTTTAGCAACCATCTAAGAGATAGTAAATATCCAATATACTTCTGGATGTATACCTGCCTATTTATATCCCAGTGCTTACTATTGCAGGGCAATATCGCAATTGCATACAAGGTATGGGTTGTGGGTAAAGCAGGACTTTACTCAGAATTTATAAGACAAATAAGAAAATGGAGAGGACAAACAATCGACCAACGTAAGCTAGTAAACATTCAAGTATATCTATTTATTAATTGATTACAATCATATGTATAAGTGATCCAAATAAGCACATAAATAAATAGGTAAATAAAAATAAACGAATAAGAATAAAAGAGTATACAAATACTAATATATATATATGTATGTATATATAAATGTATCTGTATATGTAAATATCTATCTATTTATCTATCTATCTATCTATCTATCTATCTATCTATCTATCTATCTATCTATCTATCTATCTATATATATATATATTATATATATATATATATATATATATATATATATTATATATATATATATATATATATATATATATATATATATATATATATATATATATATATATAGGTGCATAAAAATGTGTGTATACGTAATTATAGATGCTTTTAGAGATGTAGCTATGTATAACTTAAATAAAATGTCTATCACATTTGCCCTCAGAAATATACAAGCAGAAACATATACACACACGAATGCATACATTTACATATATATATAACACAATACTTACATAACGACATACACGTTTCAATACCGAGATTTTGAGCACAATAGACAATACACTGATTAGAGTTCTACCTATCTAAGAGACCAATGGTGGTTTCAATGCAACTCAAAAGAAAACATGATAGGATTTGCTTATGTACACGAAACTAGAAATTTCAATTTAAGGCATACTACATACTTATATAAACATGTATGTATGAATATACATGTGTGTATATATATATATGTGTGTGGGTATGTGTGTGCATATATATGTATATGTATGTATATATACCTGTATATGCACACATCACTGATATGTTAAGTTTAGTTTCTGATAAAAACGATTTACTGCTCAGAAAAACCATTTAGATTCTATTGTATTGCGCATTTCATACAATAAAAAGAATCCTAGGATAATGATGGAATTCTCATGCAATAGATGCTATGTATCTAAGTGTTGCTACAGGAGGCTGGATGATCGAAACCTTCAGGTGTGGGGTTGACATTCAAATGCATGCGAACATATGCGGACGGAAAAAAAGAGACACATTCATGCACGCAGATGTACACTTACATGTCTGTGTATGCGATTAATTGTATTAAAATAATTGCATTTAGTGTATATGATTGATAAAAAGAGTGTCATGCAATTCATTTCCTTTGAGAGGTGTTGTTTTCATCTGATGATTGTTCAGATACATCAGGATATGAAACTCTTCTTGATTCTGTGTGTAATTTCATTACACAAACACATGCACATCTACATACTCACACACACACAATACCACACACGCACACACAAAACACACAACGCGCACACATACACACACGCACACACACACACAGAAGCACACTTTCCTTTTCTACTTTTCTCTCTCCTCCTTTTCTATTTCACTCTCCTCTCTCTCTCTCTCTCTCTCTCGCTGGCAGAATGTTGATTCAAAGAATAGTTGCTTAATCTTAGATCACTTGTGACCGAGAAGAACATTATCATGGTGCTAACCAAAATTCCGCCCTTCTTCCTATCTAGGAGCGCTGTGTCAAAACGCTCTTCGTTTGCTTCTGAAAACACGAAGAAATTTAACTTTGATTTAGTATTCTTTCTTCGAAACAAAGAGATTGAGCAAGGTTTATTAACGCTACTTGCGAAAAATAGTTCTATTGTAGATGCTTATCAATGCTATATAAGCCCATAAGGCAGCGAACTGACAGAATCGTTGGAATCAAAGGCAGAATGCTTAACGACGTCTTCTCTGTCTTTAGGTTCTGAGTTCAAATTTCACCGAGGTCGACTTCGCATTTTATTCTTTGAGGTTCCTTGAAATAAGTACCAATTGAACACTGGGGTCGATGTAATCGACTTACATCTCTCCTATATGTTTATTTATGTATTTAAAGGGCTAAAAAACCACTATGTGGTCAGCCATATGCTAGAAGTAGATAAACCTGCAATCAAACTACAAAGGAAAGAATGTTCCCTAGAGAAAAATTCAGCGGACACCAGAACAATATGCGGGCAAGACAGATGAAAATTATATAAAAAACAAGTTAATCGCAGACCTAGGTTTCGCCTATAAACGAATGAATCACTTACGTAATCCTCGTTCGTAGGGCTCGTCAGTACGATCGTTCCACAGGTAATATAATTTGTAAAACTGACCACCAGTTTTCCGTATAAAAAACAGACACGCGCTTAGTTTCACCGATTACATTGGGGTTAATTTCAAATGTCTGAGTTCAAATGTCTCTTTTACTTGTTTCTGTCATTTGACTGCGGCCATGCTGGAGCACCGCCTTTAGTCGGGCAACTCGACCCCGGGACTTATTCTTTGTAAGCCCAGTACTTATTTTATCTGTCTCTTTTGCCGAACCGCTAGGTGACGGGGACATAAACACACCAGCATCGGTTGTCAAGCAATGCTAGGGGGACAAACACAGACACACAAACACACACGCACACATATATATATATATATATATATATACATATATACGACGGACCTCTTTCAGTTTCCGTCTACCAAATCCACTCACAAGGCTTTGGTCGGCCCGAGGCTATAGTAGAAGACATTTGCCCAAGGTGCCACGCAGTGGGACTGAACCCCGAACTATGTGGTTAGTAAGCAAGCTACTTACCACACAGCCACTCCTGCGCCTATGTCTGTTTATTTATGTATGCATATATCAACTTCAATAGGCAGTCAAAGAACGAAGCACAGCTCACTGCAAGTCTTCGTCTGGTGCAGTGGACTTAACCCAAACTGTCATTTTTAAAATTTGGGAATCGCAGTAGTGCGTAGTATATAAAATGATCAGAAATAAGAAGTGAGGGATCCGCATTCCAGATGGATTGATAGACAAAATCATTTAACAGACAACGAAGTAAACAAGTTATAAGGCGACTCAGTAATGATGTAAATCTATGTGTGTGTGTGTACTCACATGCAAACATACAGTTACACACGCACACAGAGCCGTGACTATCTCGTCTCTTTCTTGTATGTATGAAATCAATGAGCACATTATTAAGCGTGCCAGTTTTAAAGATATGTGAGATGTGCCTAAACATAGATCAGGCTGATATTTTTAATTGTTTGATTGACCACACGAACGCTTCATCATTGGCTTGCACAATAACCGCTCAAATTGATTGTACCGACAGTATTATTGTTGGTGGTGTTACATTTGATGTACCATAGGTTGACTTAATTGTCCCAACACACAACGAGAAGACGGTGTCTTCGTACTCTTTGTAAGTTTTCTTTGTTAATATATAAATATCTAAGACGGCGAGCAGTGGCAAACATTAGCATGCTGTGCAAAATGCTTAGCGGCACTTCATCCTTTACGTTCTGAGTTCAAATTCCACCGAGGTCGACTTTACTTTTCATTATTTCGGGGTCGATAAAATAAGAACTAGATGAGCACTGCAGTTGCTGTAATTGACTTACCCCTGCCCTGAAATTACTGGCCTTGTACCAAAATTTGAAACCAATATATATATATACTCCTGCACTACACTTGACAAAACAGTAAGGAACGACTTACACCTTATAATATATTTTTCGCCTTTTCAAGAACATGGATTCTATTGAATGTATATAGCATGGACTCTATTGAATGTATGTAACAATTATGAACTGTTCCATTATACTTTTTATGTATATAGCATGGACTCTATTGAATGTATGAAACAATTATGAACTATTCCATTATACTCTTTATTATAAAAAAATTCTTTTTGATATGTTCGTTATTTCAAGAACCGAAACATGTAAAAATTTAAATTTATCTAATATAGTGGCATTTTCAAACTTCTTTTTTACATATATATATATATATATATATATATATATATATATATATATACACTAGCAGTATCACCCGGTGTTGTTTGGGTTTCGACCCTTTAGAATTGGAATTTTTGAAAAGTAAAAATTTTGCATTATGCAAATTGTTATTCTCTTCAAGTGAACATTTTTCCTGTTGAAATACACCGAAAAATGGTGACACAGCAGTCAAAAATCGTAAAAAATAGGGATTTTCATAGAAAAAAGGCACCTTTTTGATGTAAATAATTTTTGGTGTTAACATGGTCCGATTTGAATTTTATCTTCTACAGAATGAAGAGCAAGCCTTCTTCTATCATACTCTTAATTTTGGTCAACTTGCGCTGCAGGGTCTCGAAGGAGATAGTGTTAGTTGAAGGCTACCAAACCTGCCACACACAGACAACTTCAGCTTTATATATATATATATAGATTTGCTACACACTACTTTCCATCCTTAATAATGAAACTTGGTAGATCCAAAAGTTAAACACACAGACACCCAAGTTGTGTCTTATATATATAGATTTCTCAACGGGGATTTCAGGGAAGAGTTTCAGGGAGTCGCTGGCGATGTATTGCGATGATCAAAAATCCGGGCTGCTAAAATTTGGTTAAAGTGATTCAAACTGCAGACTCAACGCAAAATGGTCACATTTAATTCAAAGCGTTAAAAATGTTATGAAAACAATTGGTATGTGTTCACAAAGTCCAAACGATTAATACGAAAAAACCCCCCAGGCTACATCCCGAAAATTCATTTCTTTGCCGGAGTTCTACAATATTTACGGCGATTCGTTTTTATAACTTGATTTTTTTATTTTTCATGCAATTTACGCATGCTTGCACCCGTGGTGAACACAGTTCACGTCAAACAGCTGACTGAGTAAAGTTCACTATTCAATGCATGGGATAAGGCCTAAACAAACACATTATCGATTTTTGCACTTGCGAGATGAATTTCGGAACAGAAATAGCGCAGTTCAATTTTCATTCGCCTAAACTTTAAGTGACCCATTTTTGGTGGTTCTACGATTTGTTGGCTAGGAGGAGATGTGCCGGGAAGTTAAACACACAGACACATAAGTTGAGTTATATATATTTATATACATACATATATATCACCGTGATCACCGTGACCGTGGAGCTTTAGGTGTTTTCGCTCAATAAACACTCACAACGCCCGGTCTGGGAATCGAAACCGCGAGTCCGCTGCCATTGCGCCCCCCCCCCATATATATATATATATACTTGAATATTCATCGTTTGAAAATGTTCATTCTCTGCTTTCTCTCGATTTACGTGTGTGAGTGTGTGTTGTATATTATACCCCAGTAGTTTTATTTGTTCATTTGCATTATTGTCACCATATTTGCTCACTTGTATTCCTATTATAGCCACTCTTTCCTCAGCGGACTTGTTACTCAGTAAATGTTTCGTAGTGTAAGTTCAAATCCTTTAAGCGCTACAAGTGTTTTCTATGTTGAGAATCTCATCTTTTGACTCTATTTCAGTACGTTTTTGTACATATATATATGCACATATATATATATATATACACACACACACACATATACGTATATATGTACATATACGCATATATATGTACATCTCTTACATTAAAAAAAAAAATTACATATCTTACTTTTTTTATGCATGTATGAGCTGCTCCTCTCTTTAACTTTGGCTGGCAATCTATCTAGGAAAAGGAAATCTCCAAAATAAAACATGAGTCCTTGGAAGTTTTCTTTTACCCAAAACCAGGAACTTTTCAGCACCCCCTCATATATAATATGTATCGATGCTTTTCCATCGATTTTGACCATGAGAATTCAGTTCGATCACGTGAATTTCTTGTACATTATATTAGCTTGTAAGTTGTTGCGCATGCTACAGACACTTCTATAGTGATCTTAATTCTCAAGCAGAATGAACATGGGTCAACGAGTCACAAGGCTATGACTAAATGATAAATCCGCTGGACTTCTAAGTAATTTCACTAACGAATTACGGGTCGACATAGCTTTAGAAAATGACATCTGTACATAATGCTACACTATGGGATTGGAACCCAGATCTGGTGGTGCAGTGTGAGCCTCTTAACTATTCTGTTATATTCCGCTTTTACGCTTAAGTAATTTTAATGTGATTTCTTGGATAACCATGTTATTACTTATCCTCAGTGAAAAATATATAATCACTGTATCATAGGATTTTCTTTTTCGGTTCTCTTACAAAACGAGACTATATTTTGTGCGTTTATTTAAATGCTATATTTTACATTATATTTCAAACTACTGCCCCGCAAAAAGAAAAAAAAAATACTTAGAAACAAAAATCATTTAACGTAAAGTATACTAGCCATCTCAGTATGGCTAACCACTAAGGGTGGGTGTTACTGTAGCTTTTAGCCCCAGGAGATCATTTAATTAATTATAAACACAAAGCATTGCGTTGGAAGGATCGGTACCGTGTTGGACAAGATGCATAGTGGTATTTCTTCTGGCTCTTTACGTTCTGAGTTCAAAAACTGCCGACGTCAACTTTGCTTTTCATTCTTTTGTGTGTCGATAAAATA
This sequence comes from Octopus sinensis, assembly GCF_006345805.1. Taxonomy (NCBI): domain Eukaryota; kingdom Metazoa; phylum Mollusca; class Cephalopoda; order Octopoda; family Octopodidae; genus Octopus; species Octopus sinensis. Next base: position 25,834 of record NW_021833710.1, read on the forward strand.
TAGTACTAGACAAGTATTGGGTTTCTTGTAATTGATTAACCCAGCTGTCCACACCCTCGCCAACAAATGCTAGTCTTGTGCGAAAATTAGAGTCAATTATAAAATAAGTTCCTTCAGACATTTACATATATTTTCGAGTGTATGGATGAGGGGGAAAGTGAGTGGAGCGAGAGAAAATGACAGAGAGGGACCGGAGATGTAGACAGAGGATGTGTAAGTATTGTATAACTATTTATTGTGCGTCTCTGTGTCTGTGTGTAAGGTCTTTGTCTAGAAATAGTATTAGACAGGAGAAATGAATGAAAGTAATGTTTGAGTATTTGATGAGATTGTGTGAAAGAAAGACAGGGAATGAGTAAAAGAGAGGATGGAATATAGGCGATAAAACAACAATTACCACTGCTGTTGCTGCTGCTACTACTACCGTTGCAAGAATTAGTGACTGAGCAGGCGGGTAAATGATAATACAAAAGTAGAGATAAAGAGAAGATATGGAGAAAGAGAGATAAAGGCGTATGAGGAGTTAAGGATGGAAACAGACATAGAGAGAGAGAGAGAGAGAGCGAGAGAGAGAGAGAGAGAGAGAGAGGTAAAGAGAAAGAAAGAGGAGATTGACAGCATTCATGCTACTTTAGAGAAGGAGTTGGAGGGAGGGAAAAAGCGCGCGAGAAGGAAGTGGGGGAAACTATATTCTATTCTATAAGCAATACATTAGCCAACAGGTTAGGTAATAAGTTATGTAATACATTTATTAATAGCTAATGTTTTTATATTAAGTAACAATTTTGAGTAATGCATTAAATACATTACGGTAATCGATACATTAACAAATACTTATATAATCCGTTAAGTTATGTTAAGCTACTTGTTATGTAATAGATCAAGAAATATATTAAGTTATACTTATGTAATGCGATAATATGGAATATAATATACTAAATAATACGTTAAATTAACTGCTGTTTAATACCTTAAGCTCTACACTTAATAATACGTTATTTATTACTTATTCAGTGAATTATAATATGTGAAAGAACGCATTAACCAATACGAATGAACTACTATTTTAAATGATAGTTTCTTATCATAGATTCACATAATCACCTATATGAACACACACACACACACACATACACACACACACACACACATACACATACACACGCACATACACTCACAGATGAACGTGTATAATAATACAATCTCAAACACACGTGCATCTTTTGTAAGGATATACAGAAGAAAATTTTTTTTCTTCCATTAGGCGAAGCTCACACACACATAGATGTCTATGGTGTACAAACGACTCAATTGACCACAGAAAAATGACTAGTACTTATTATTTCAACTAACACCCTCTTGTCAAGGAGCAGAAAACAAAGGCGGGACATGAACTAGAAAAAAATAGAAAGGATGATAGGACGGTTTTTTTCAAGTTGAGCAAACTAGCAGAAGGAGACGGTTGGATAAAACAGCCGAGAACTGTAATGATAGTTGTTCTGATAGTGGAGGTAACCGTGTATTCTACTCCCAGAAACAGTTGGTAGAAATGATGGGTAGTTTGACGGAGGTTCATATGTTTAACAGTATATTTTTCATGGACCCAAAATTTACCTCTAAACGAAGGAAAGCATATTTAACTTTGACTCTTGCTTTACATGTTTATTTTTGCTTTTTATTCTGGAAGGAAGGCAATGACTATGACCCTGTACAAGTTATTCGAGAATGCTAAGGAGAAAATATTCTTAAACTGGAGATCTGCGTGCACTAAAGTTGACTCCAGTGAAATTATCCAAGATGTCAGGTGGTGGCGTTAAAAATGACAACATATCAAGTCTACCACCTGAATAAACTATGGTGAGATTTGCACTGAATGTACAAAAGGCTGGAATAGATGCTTCAAAAATAAAAAAAAGACAAAGGTAAAATAAAAGAACGTGGCAGACTTTTATGACATTTGTTTTGCTTATGGCTCCTCCTAGCGATAAGAACACTCCGTCGGTTACGACGACGAGGGTCCCAGCTGATACAATCAACGGAACAGCTTGCTAGTGAAATTAACGTGCAAGTGGCTGAGCATTCCACAGACACGTGTACCCTTAACGTAGTTCTCAGGGACATTCAGCGTGACACAGAGTGTGACAAGGCTGACACTTTTTTGAAATACAGGTACTACTCATTTTTACCAGCTGAGTGGACTGGAGCAACGTGAAATAAAGTGTCTTGCTCAAGGACAAAACGCGTCACCGGGAATCGAACTCATAACCTTACGATCATGAGCCGAATGCCCTAACCACTAAGCCACGTGCCCTCACCCGGCTAGCGATAACGTTTAACGTTAGAGAAAACATAAATAGAGAGGATGGTTTTTACTTGTACAGAGAAAAGAGCATGATATTTTGAATGAAAGATGAAAGAGACGAGAAATGATTGAATGAGAAGTAATGGGTATGTTCAGTATGCCTGATTGGGAAGTGTAAGGATATCGCTAGTCTAGAGGGGTCACCCCAGTTTTGTAGCTAGACCATTTGTGTATTAAATGTAGTGTGTTTAAATGCATAAATCATTAAGTGGAGAGGCTTCAACTCAGAAGTTTAGGAGTTTTACAGTGTGAAATTAACCCTTACTCACAACTACTGCCAGTTCTCAGTTAGCTCGGTTACATAGTATCTGTCGAAGACCATAGTTATAGATAATAAAGCAGAATATGGTCTTGTGTCTACGATATAGACGACAACGAAGATAGCTGGCTCGCAAACATACTTTGTACAAGATCGCTGGTTTTTATGACAAGATCTGATGCCATGTGAACCAGTTTTCTGCTTAAGAATTATATAGGCACAGTACCGTATGTTCAAGCTCGAAAGAGCAGCAGACAGCTAGAGAGTACTAAATAAATCGAAACAAAGCAACAAAATCACTAGCAATCAGGTTTTGGGCAAGGATATCCATAATTGTGACACATGCAAAACAGATATGGACCAAGAAGACAGAAGAACGAGATTCAAACGGCCGTTCTTGTTATATATCTAAACAGCAGTGTCCTATAGATTAGTGATTCACAGTGTGGTAAGTAGCTTGTCTACCAACCACATGGTTCCGGGTTCAGTCCCACTGCGTGGCACCTTGAGAAAGTGTCTTCTACTATAGCCTCGGGCCGACCAAAGCCTTGTGAGTGGATTTGGTAGACGGAAACTGAAAGAAGCCCGTCGTATATATGTATATATATATATATATATATATGCGTGTGTGTTTGTGTGTCTGTGTTTGTCCCCTAGCATTGCTTGACAACCAATGCTGGTGTGTTTATGTCCCCGTTACTTAGCGGTTCGGCAAAAGAGACCGATAGAATAAGTACTGGCCTTACAAAAGAATAAGTCCCGGGGTTCGAGTTGCTCGATTAAAGGCGGTGCTCCAGCATGGCCACAGTCAAATGACTGAAACAAGTAAAAGAGTAAAAGAGTAAAGAGTATGATATGTTTATATATTCAAACTGGAAATGCCTAAAATATTTTCTTCAGAATAATGAGTGCAAAAGGATTGGCTTCATCTTGTAATATGAATAAGTATAAGAAATATCCAATATAAATGAATTACTGTCATCTATAATTAATTCAATTAATTGCTTGTCCGTCGTTTCTCTCCTTCCCTATTTCTCTCTCTCTCCCCCCCTCTCTCTCTCTCTACACACACACATAAGTATATTTATATTTTCATTTGTTTTTAATCAAGCAGGAGTCTAGTTGTTTTGCGAGAGATATCATGTAAGTGATTGATATAGACTCCTCTCATATTTTTACTGGATCCAATAAACGATTTAGTCGGCCACACTGTAATCAGCTTAATCAACGAAGAAGCTCGACATGGTCCTCTGATTTGTTAGCTATAAAAACCAAGTTTCATTGTTATTGTTCGATGCCATCAGAAAATGGAAGAGGACACATTAAGTAGAAAAACCCCAAAAGAGACAAAATGGTCATGAAGGGAATACCTTGAGCATTGGTTTGCACGATTATGTCTTTTGCGGCTAAACAACTCTAAAAATAACCATGTAGATTTGTACTCTGAACCAAGTCAGTTATTATATTTAATTGGTTCGGTTTTCCTCCTTCTCGATTTTGGACTTCTTTCCACTTAGTGATATTTTAGGGAATATAGATATTTGTGGAAAAAGCAGATATTCACACGTTCACACGTTCACATACACTTCCAATATCCTACACGGATACATATTTTCAGTATCTGTCTGTCTGTTTGTCTCAATTATATTTTTATGTAAAAATATACACAAACACATGCACGCATGCACACACATATACCTGTACTAAAAAGTATGTGTAGACTTTCAACTTAATTTTTTTCTTTGATGCAAGCAATCTTTCCTTCACCTCCTCTCTCTCTCTCTCTCCCTCTGTGTGTGTATGAGCGTGCGCGCGCGCGCGCGTGTGTGTGTGTGCTTATGTGTATATTTTTATAACAGAATGACTTGTTGGCACAGCTCCACGTTACTAAACATTTCGCGGCCGCAAATTGTGATGTTCGGACTCTGATTCTGCACTCTTGTCTTTTAGAGATGCCTTGACGAGTTTAGTCGATGGAAACGACCTTACTACTTATGTTTTAAAATCCCCAACTTAATCCAGCTTTTTTTTTTCTGGATATTATCTGTACATAAACACACGAACACTGGTTGATAGGTGGTGTGAAGCAAACGCAAACACGCACTCTCACGTGCATATATATATATATATATATATAAGTGTTTTTCATAAAACCACATGAGCATTCACACACACACATGAAGGCACGTGGAATAGTGGTTAGAGTATGCAGCTCATGATCGTAAAGTTGTGGGTTTGCATACCTGCGGAGTGCTTGGCTAGTTGCATGATAATTTCACTTGCATGTTAATTTTGGGATCAGCAGTCAACGTAGTAACCGATCAGCAGTCAACGTAGAAACCGACGGAGTGCCAGAAAGGTACACACACACACACACACACACACACACATATGATGAATCTGTAAATTGTTTCCAACCACTAAATTTTGGGCCCAAGCGCAAAAAAGTATCATAGTTCAAACTACTGCGCAGTGAGACTGAACTTGAAACCACATGATTGAAAAGCGAAGTTCATTTCCACACAGCTAAGCCCTCGCCTATTTTCATTCGAATTGTCTATTCCGTAAACACGTATTTAGTCTTCCGCCGTTGCGCCGACTGACCTTTACTTTCTCCTCCCTCCCTCCATCTCTCTCTCTCTCTCTCTCTCTCTCTCTCTCTCTCTCAGTCCATCTTCCAGACACACACGCTGATACAGGAACACACTACAATGTCTCTCTCTCTCTTCTATACATTCCCTCACACTTTCTCATTCCCTCTCATATTCTTGTCTTTCACGCAGATGACATACGCACACACTAACTCGTAATTGATCTCTGTCTTTCATACACTAACATACACACACAGACACATACACAGGCGTATACGCACACATACACACACATACACGCGTTCTCGCACACAGAATTTTTTATTTTCTCTCTCCTTTCTTTCACATACAATTCAGTTGGTCGTTAGTTTTCTGTTTATGCCTCACACCTCTTTCTCTCTGATTTCCGACTCACTGTTATGCTTATACGAACATGCCAAAGCCTTTGCTAACAACCTATAATCTCTCTCTATCATTTTTGCACTTCCAAACGCACGCACATACTTGCACAAGCTTGGTCTCAAACACTCATGTGCACACACGCATGCTTGCACACACAAGCGCGCACACCCCACACGCACAGAAACACAAACACATACACAGGAACAGCTACGAAATCAATGACGGTGACTGTCTCACAAGCTCCATCCCTTTCAGAATTACATTCGTTATTCTTCCCTGTCCCTTTCCTTTATTCCCACTATTCTTCACATAAAAACAACTGCTAACACGATGAATCTCCTCCTCCTCTACCCTTCTTTCCATCTCTGTAACACACCCAAACATAACTTACACACGGCGCAATGGCCCAGTGGTTAGAGCAGCGGACTCGCGGTCGTAGGATCGCGGTTTCGATTCTCAGACCGGGCGTTGTGTGTGTTTATTGAGCGAAAACATCTAAAAGCTCCACGAGGCTCCGGCAGGGATGGTGCTGATCCCTGCTGTACTCTTTCACCACAACTTTCTCTCACTCTTACTTCCTGTTTCTGTTGTACCTGTATTTCAAAGGGCCGGCCTTGTCACTCTCTGTGTCACGCTGAGTATCCCCGAGAACTACGTTAAGGGTACACGTGTCTGTGGAGTGCTCAGCCACTTACACGTTAATTTCACGAGCAGGCTGTTCCGTTGATCGGATCAACCGGAACCCTCATCGTCGTAACCGACGGAGTGCTTCCACCACCACATACACATTCAAAGAAACACGTGCACAAAACCAAATATATAAACACTCTAAATCATTTTAATTCAGGCCGATATTTCCGCCTTGAAACTGACATGTTTATACCATGCAAATTAGATTGTTGTTAGATATATGCTCTGTCTTTTGAGCGCTCTGAGTTCAAATCCTAACAAGTTTAAGTTTGTCTTCATTCCATTGTCGGCCGAAAAGTTTAAATACCGGTTTTTATGGTGGAATGGTTGAACTTTTAAGAGCGTCGGACGAAATTCCTTACG
>NW_021833710.1:37500-45000 GCF_006345805.1 Octopus sinensis
AACAACTTTAATCAGGTTAGGATGCATTCACGCTTTTGACCACACGTCTTCAGGACACTATGTTACCCTACGTGAAGGCGCGTAGCTTAGTGGTTAGGGCGGCGAGCTGGCAGAAACGTTAGCACGCCGGGCGAAATGCTTAGCGGTATTTCGTCTGCGTTACGTTCTGAGTTCAAATTCCGCCGAGGACGACTTTGCCTTTCATCCTTTCGGGGTCGATAAATTAAGTACCAGTTACGCACTGGGGTCGATGTAATCGACTTAATACCTATGTCTGTCCTTGTTTGTCCCCTCTGTGTTTAGCCCCTTGTGGGTAATAAAGAAATAGGTTAGGGACTTTCGGCTCATGATCGTAAGGCCGTGAGTTCAATTCCCGGTGACGCGTTGTGTCCGTGCGCAAGAGACTTTATTTCACATTGCTCCAGTTCACTCAACTGGCAAACATGAGTAGTATGTGTATTTCAAAGGGATAGTCTTGTCACACACTGTGTCACGCTGAATCTCTCCGAGAATTACGTTAAGGGTACATGTGTTTGTGGAGTGCTCAGCCACTTACACGTTAATTTCATGAGCAAGCTCTTCTGTTGATCGTATCAAATGGGACCCTCGTAGTAGTAACAGACGGAGTACTCCTTTATGTTACCCTACACGTTAAATGGATAGCTTTAAAAGGAATCAAAAGAAAAACAAATAAATGTATCACTTAATTGCTTATCTTTAACAATTCGGTATGTTCCTTATCATTTGATGCGGTTAACCAGATCTGAATTATATCAGAGTACGAAGAAGATAACTGCTCCGATTCCAAATCCCTTTTTCTTTTACGTTTAATTTACGATTTATATTCGCTGTAAAACCAGTACAGTGGATACAAAACGGAAACTGATATAGCGGAAGTCTGTAGTATGTCTTTCCATATATGTATTGGGTTGGTGCATAATTATTGCGGCTTTTTTTCAACAAATTTTATTCAACAAAAGCAATATTTGACAAACACATCTTTAAATGACGGTCTGACCGTCTGCCAAGCAAATGGGAAGCATTCATTGCAGTAGATGGTGAATATTCTCCGGTATAATCATTGAAAGATGTTCTTGTTGCATGTTGTTATTGTTTTTGATGAATAAAATTTGTTGAAAAAAAAAAAACCCCGCAATAATTATGCACCAATGCAATATATATATATATATGTATGTACACATGTATATATGCGGATTTGCCGGAAGTAATGTGAAAATGAGCATAACTCTTGCTTTAACCTACACAGATCTTTTGCTGGTTTTACTACATCAACAGAAGGCTTGAAATTGTTTACGCTGATGTCAGCATTGATAAGAGCAATGTTCATAGAAAGCTGACGAAGTGTTTGAAAACAAACGAAGCAGTGGGAGATAATCGACTACAACCACAGATACGAAACCCCTCCGAGTAGATTAATTAATTTATGTGGTCAGACGAGTCTCAGTCCGTGAGCGTGCTGCTAAACTGCAGTGAGGTCTCATTACATTAGAGAAGATGGTAGAAAATGTGGGCTATCGGGTGTATGCAAAGAGGGTACTCTTTACTCTTTTACTCTTTTACTTGTTTCAGTCATTTGACTGCGGCCATGCTGGAGCACCGCCTTTAGTCGAGCAACTCGACCCCGGGACTTATTCTTTTTGTAAGCTCAGTACTTATTCTATCGCTCTCTTTTTGCCGAACCGCAAAGTGACGGGGACGTAAACACACCAGCATCGGTTGTCAAGCAATGCTAGGGGTACAAACACAGACGCACAAACACACACACATACATATATATATACACATATATACGACAGGATTCTTTCAGTTTCCGTCTACCAAATCCACTCAAGGCATTGGTCGGCCCGGGGCTATAGCAGAAAACACTTGCCCAAGATGCCACGCAGTGGGACTGAACCCGGAACCATGTGGTTGGTTAGCAAGCTACTTACCACACAGCCACTCCTGCGCCTCGGCTGTTGATGTCAAATTTGTTGAAGGTTAAGTAAATTTGCTGGAAGCGTTTGAAGACAATGAAGGCATATTTTTTCCAGAGATGATGACAAAGGGTGAAACTTTCCACATTCAATACAACTATGTTTTACCACAGAAAAATATTTGACAATGAATCAGGCAATCAGCAAGCTTGGCCGCTGCTCAGTTTTCTCCGATCTACTATAAAACTTGTGTCTGGAACACTGATTTCATCAGTTTCTTCCAGTTATAACAGAGACGAATTGAAGATAACTGTGAATACATAGGTACAACGGAGCACATCAGAATTATTTTTAAAATACGTGAGTCGTGGTCAACGATGACGCAAATGCACTGCTGGAGATGGAGACCTTGTTCAATAGTGTCTTTGCGTAGAGGAACGAGTATACTATAAATGTGTGATTTCAACGATCCCATTGGTACTCATAGAATGTGAAGGTGCCTGTAGAAAATTTAGTAACAGTAATAGAGCTTATCCTTATTTAATACAAGCCAAATTCACCACTCAAAAGAGTTGCAGCCTAAAGAGAGATAACTGAGAAAGTTAACGTAAGATCATATTCATGTAAATATAGCAAATAATCCAGAAGCCTTCCCCGGTATCGGATAGATCCCAAAATCTACTCAGTTCGTGTCAGTCACGAGGCCGAGTTTCATCCGAATCCATCCAGCGGTTCTTGAGATATGTTGTCCACTGACAAACAGGCAAACAAACGCGACTGAAAAACAATACTCTGCTTTCACTAAGGTGGAGGTAGAAGGCGGAGGTAATAACTCTGAAAGTCCAAATCTGACAAAACATCAAAATTACTGCCTCTTACGCATTTATATACTACTAGCAGTATCGCCCGGCGTTGCTCGGATTTGTAAGGGAAATAACTATATAAGCATTTTTAGAGAGTTATAGCCAAAAAATAGCAAAAGAAAAATGCATTAAAAATGGGAAAAAAATGATGGTAAATTTTTTTTTAAATCGTTGACTCAGCGTAGACATTTTTAGAGAGTTATTTCCCTTATATAATAGCGAAAAATGCATTAAAATGGAAAAAAATTATGGTAAATTTCTTTTTAAATCGTAGACTCATCGTAGACGCGTGCTAATAACCAGAAGGGCTCGATATGAATCACGACTATAAGATACCAGGTTTTGGTTAAACTGCACCGCAAAATGTGGGAGTAGTTAGGAATCTAAATCGGAGGAGACAGACACACAACCTTACTTTTATATATAAAGATAAATGTGTAATATCTGTTAATGAAGTTATGCATACATTTCTTTACTTTCAAGATAAGCCTTGTATATGACAACTAATATTTCTAATTATTTAGGTGTTCATATATATATATATGTCAAAGCCTCTGTAGGCATTCTTTCGATATAACTCGACAAAATCGAAATATTCACTTCGGGTATTTCCGTGGAAGCAAATGACAGTTCGATTCTGTTTTCTGTTTGGAAATTTGCGGATTTTACATACACACATGAAAAAAGGTAAAAACAAATATGCAAGGCTTTTTTTCTTCACGTTTAAAACGAGACATTGCTGGCATAATTTCGTTAAATCTATACTCCACAACCCACGGAAATACCCGAAGTGAAATGTTTTGATTTTGTCGAGTTATATCGAAGGAATGCCCCTCTGTGTATTTGCTTCTTTATATACACTTCTCTATTGCTTTATGTGTCTACGTATACAAGTATATCTAGAACAGTTTATTTATGTGGAGGGAGATTAGATAATTACCATATGCAGTTAAACTCATGACAACAAATCTAAACATAATAATCAATTTTGAAATGAATAATTAGTTGTTAATTATTATTAATTGAAGAATTAAAATATTAAGAATTCAATTTATAACATTAACGGCAAAAACAGCAGCAACAGCAGCAAAAAAATAAAACAACAACAGCAGTAGCAGCAGCAACTATGATAGTAATAGTAGGCAATATTCTATAGAAGAAATATAACAAAAACAAAAATATCTAGTTTGAGCAATATAACCGATTTTAAGATTATGGTATAATGTTTTGTATAAATTGTTTTTCTAAATTGCTATTATATTGTCTTTTTATCGTTGTGCATGAAGTAGGTGAGTTAGCTCATTTCTTGTAATTAATACGTCAAGAGTTAACGTTCCTCATGCTGACATCATGTGACCAGTTCAGACTTCTTATTTAATAAGATATACTTTTATTCTTTAAATATGAAGTTCCTTTTAACATATGAAGTTGTTAAATAGAATTGTATTGCCATTCTTATTTTTTTATTCTTTTACCGCCATAGATTTTATTTCAGCTTACACACACGCCGCGCGTGGACACATACACAAGCACACACACACACACACACAACATACACACGTGTATTCTTTTCTACTTCAGGCACAAGGCCCGAAATTTTTGGTGAGTGGGGGGGGCTGTCGATTAGATCGACTTCAGTAGACTACTGGTACTTAATTTATCGACTCCGAAAGGATGAAAGGCAAAGTCGACTTCGGTGGAATTTGAACTCAGAAGGTAAAGACAGACGAAATACTGCTAAGCATTTTACCCTGCATGCTAACGTTTCTTATTTCTTTATTGCCCACAAGGGGCTAAACACAGAGGGGACAAACAAGGACAGACAAACGGATTAAGTCGATTATATCGACCCCAGTGCGTAACTGGTACTTATTTAATCGACCCCGAAAGGATGAAAGGCAAAGTCGACCTCGGCGGGATTTGAACTCAGAACGTAGCGGCAGACGAAATACTGCGAAGCATTTCGCCCGGCGTGCTAAGGTTTCTGCCAGCTCGCTGCCTTAGACACACGTATATTCTTTTCTATTCCAGGCACAAAGCCCGAAATTTTGGGGGAGGGCGCCAGTCGATTAGATCGACCCCAGTACGCAACTGGTACCTAATTTATCGACCCCGAAAGGATGAAAGGCAAAGTCGACCTCGGCGGAATTTGAACACACAACGTAACGGCAGACGAAATACGGCTACGCGTTTTGCCCGGCGTGCTAACGTTTCTGCCAGCTCGCCGCCTTATTCACACTTGTATTCTTCCCAGTAAGTACCGACTGGTTATATCAATGATGAATGATTTGTCAGCAAGAGGCAGTAATTTAGACGTTTTGTTGAGATTTGGAGTTTCAGAGTTATTACCTCCGCCTTCTACCTCCGCCTTAGCGAAGGCAAAGGCATTGTTTTTTCAGTCGCGTTTGTTAGCTTGTTTGTCCGTGGACAAGGTATCTCAAGAACCGCTGGATGGATTCGGATGAAACTTTCAGGTTTATTTGGCCTCGTAACTGACACGAACTGAGTAGATTTTGGGATCGATCCCGTACTGGAGATAGATTCTGGATTATTTGCTACATTTACATGATTACGATCATACGTTAACTTTCTCAATTATCTCCCTTTAGGCTGTAACTCTTTTGAATGGTGAATTTAGCTTGTATTAGATAAGGATATGCTCTATTACTGTTACTAAATTTTCTGCAGCCACCTTCACATTCTATGACTACCAATGGGATCGATCAGGTACCGGACAAGGATTCTGGATATTTTTCTTGTTTCCTCTTTTACTTAATTTCTTTGAGAGCGTCGGGTTCATTTTGAGTATTCTTGTTTGTGAGAACAGTCGAGTTTATTGCAGACATTCTCATTTTAAAGATCATCTCTGGCTTACTGTTGAGAGGACGATGGCGTTGCCTTGGCGGATGTTTGCCTTGTCTGAGTGCTCTTGTTTATGTTTCTATTTGATTTCCATCATCACATTATACTAAGTTACCAAAATTTGCCGAATAGTTATTATAGATAATCTTCGTTAAGCTTCGCTTTATTACCTCCGCCTTAGCGAAGGCGGGTGTTATTGGTTGATGGTATGCACTAATCTCTCACTCAATAATAATGATAATAATATTAATAATAATAATAATAATAATAATAATAATAATAATAATAATAATAGAACTGCTCATATCCTACGCAGAACTGCTCATATCCTACGCAAAATTCAAAAGATAGTGCTCATGGGAACTGCTCATATCCTACGCAAAATACTCTCTATGTAATCCCAAGGTTTAAAACAAACTTTTTAAAAATTTTATTTTATTATTTTTTTGTTTATTTATTTATTTTTCTTTTTATTTGTTTATTTTTTATTTTTATGTATTAGACATTCACTAGTACAACAAAAAAAAAAAAAACCCCAAATATATGGCACAGAACTTCTAACCTGTTGTCTCTTGAGGTCTCTGGGTGAGACTTGGAGCCAACTTGTACAGACATAAAGCAAAAGTCAAACATAGAATAATAATAATAATAATAAATGACCTGATGCAGTACCAGGCACTGACTCCCATGGTTTCTGATCTTAACTGATTGGAAGTGTTATCACGTACACGTTTTTTGTCTTGGTATAAAAGATGGGCTACAGCAAATATTCTGCTCAATACCACGGATTTGCTTGTCAGTCGTTTGACCTTAACCAGTTGAATATAGCTCATGGTGGCTACCGATACGTGCATTTCTGATCACGGGCAGAAGTAGTGGTGGAGCGTCATGTGTTGAAAGGAATACTCTGGAAACATGAGTGTTTTGTTCAACATCCTTAACCAACCCTTTTGGGCTACTCGACCAGATGAAAATACTAACTGGACGCCACCTGCAAGGTCATGCGCTGATTTATCTTGATATGAGATCACCATATCGCACACATATGGTTGTGATATATGTGCCTGATGTACCTTTATCAGACGGATAGTTACGATGGGTATATTGAATCTCGTATAATTGTAACCCCGTGTCATTTTGACCGCATGCGCTGCTCTCTCACTGAATAATAATAATAATAATAATAATAATAATAATAATAATAATAATATTATAATAATAATAATAATAATTATAATAATAATGGTTTCAGATTTTGGCACAAGGCCTTAAATTTCAGGGAGAGGTATAAGTTGATTACATTGATCCCCAAATCCATGTAACAGATTTAGTTTCTCGCCTCGAAAGGGTTGAGAGCAAAGTTCACTCCGGCGGGATTTGAATTCAGAACCTGGTGAGTCGTGGTCAGCTTTGCTGGCGTCACTTCAGGGTCGATAAATAAAGTTTCACTCAAATACTTAATTCAGTATGCTCGACTAACCTCCATTTCGGAAATAAGTGACCCTGTGCTTATGATTACAATTATATAACTGTGAATATTATTGCTGTTATAAATTTTTATCGTTTCATAACTTCTTAAACTTTTAGCTTTCATTTTTCCGTATTAATTATAATATTCAGATTCAAGTTGCCAAAACTATGGGAATCGATATCATTTGCGTGGACATGAGCTTAAAAAAGGAAGTAAATGTATAGATGGACATACACAGAGTAGTACATTAATGCATGTAGAGGTGCAGGCATGTCTGTGTGGTAAGAATCTTGCATTCCAACTACATCGTTTCAGGTTCAGTCCCACTCCGTGGTGCCTTGAGCAAATGTCGTCTACTATAGCCTCA
>NW_021833710.1:50000-80000 GCF_006345805.1 Octopus sinensis
TGGAGCCTCGTTATAATCCAATGGGTAATCGCTTGGGTAACCTTACATAAATATAAATATACATACATGTTTACATAGCCAAACTATATTTATGCACAAATTTACACACACACACACACACATACAAACAAATATGTATGGCTTATTTGATAACACTACTTTCGTATTTAACGTATATCAATAGAGGCGTATGGCCCTACGTAGCTTTGTTGATTCATAATAAGGACGTTGTAAGCTCGTAACTGAAATTTCATAGGATGTTTACATCGAAATTTTGGCATAGTCCTCCTATGCGTACTTATATGAGTGTGTGCGTTTGCATTAGTGTGTTTGCGTGCGCTTTCATGTATATGTGCGTATGCAGCGTGTGCGTGCCTGTGTGTGTATGTGTGTTAGCGTTGGAGACAAACTTGTGGCGAGCAAGTTCGCGTAACGAATAGAGGTGGCGATTGAAATTTCGCGTAAAAACGGCTGACTGCTGGGTCTTGTGTATAAATTTATAGAAAAACACTCACCTTATAATCTTCTTTCTTCATTAAAAAGCAGTCTTGGAGTATATATGTTTGTGGTATATGCACCAACACACATGAATCTGTACGTGTGTGTGTGTGAGAGAGAGTTTATATGAACGTTCGCGTTGTGTCTGTATATATGCCTATATATGTATGTATTTATGTATGTATGTATGTATGTATTTATGTATGTATGTCTATGGAATTATGATATGATACGATGTGGTATACGTTTGGTTTGTGTCTGTGTGTCTGCATGCGCTTGTTGACACTCTTTCCTGTTTTCCTTAGGAATTGCTTTACGTCGATATTTTCGGCAGTATATTCTTAAGAAATACGTTCTCAGCTACCTTCTCTTCCTTACTCTCTTAACTCTCTTACTCTCCGTAGCTATCTCTCCCTCATAAACTCTATCGCTCTATCGTTCTCAATTTCTTTCAAAACCAAAATATATATTTACGCTCAGTAAGTCTGTTGTTACCTTTCTACTATATTCATAAGAAGTGAGCGCTCTAGATGGCGTCACATGTACGTTGTTTTGTTATGGTGCGCTTGATTTGTTTGGCTTTTTGCACGACGTATTCTTTCTCTCTCACTTTCCGACTGTCTGTTTGTCTCTGTCTCTCTATCTGTCTGTCTGTCTCTATCTCTCTTTGGAAACAGTCACTCATCACACATACATGTATATACACATACGCAACACATACATACACACACGTGTGTATCTATCTATCTATCTATCTATCTATCTATCTATCTATCTATCTATCTATCTATCTATCTATCTATCTATCTATCTATCTATCTATCTATCTATCTATCTATCTATCTATCTATATATCTATATATCTATCTATCTATCTATCTATCTATCTATCTATCTACCTATCTATCTATCTATCTCTATGTATATATATATATATATATATATATATATATATATATATTATATAAATAAGGATAATATCGATATTATCAAGTGGTCAGCATGGGAAAAAAATACCATACAAAGGTAATAATTTTTTACTAGAAATTATATATATATGTATATGTATATATGGCGAGTATGTGCGTATGTGTATATACATTTAAGCATTGATATATATATATATATAATGAGACAAATTGAATAAAAAGCGTAGGTGACGCACACAGACGCATACAGGCACAATCACAGATATAAAAAAGACGCGCGCGTACACACACATACCTGCACACACAACACACACACACACACACTCACACACACACACACACACACATACACACACACTCTCACGCGCACGTACACGCACATCAATGTTAGATTTCCATTCTATTCGAGGTGGCGGCGTGGCTTCTATACTATGACCCAAAGGCATTTCGTATTTCGCGCGCGAAAATTTCTTGAGCCAATTTCTGGCGAGTTAAAAAAAAAAACTTTGAAATGCCAATATAGCTTCTTTTGAATATATTTCCAATTTTCTTTATAAATTCTCTCTCTCCCCTCCCCCCCCACCCTCATGAAGCAACCCCCGATTTTATGTGCAGTATAAAACCGCATAGATTTATTTAGCAGCAAAGCCTTTAATCAATGTGATGTTGTTATTCTCGGATTGTTTGCATCGGCGGAACAATTAGAAGACGTCTGTTGGCGCACACAACACTTAGGATAGTTGCTAGAGTAGTAGTAGTAGTAGTAGTAGTAGTAGTAGTAGTAGTAGTTGTAGTAGTAGTAGTAGTAGTAGTAGTAGTGATGGAAGTAGTAGTAGTAGTTATAGTAGTAGTAGTAGTAGTTGTAGTTATAGTAGTAGTAGTAGTAGTTGTAGTAGTAGTAGTAGTAGTAGTAGTAGTGATGGAAGTAGTTGTAGTGGAGGTGGTGGTGGTAGTAGTTATAGTAGTAGTAGTAGTGTAGTTGTAGTAGTAGTAGTATAGTAGTAGTAGTAGTAGTGATGGAAGTAGTTGTAGTGGAGGTGGTGGTGGTAGTAGTTATAGTAGTAGTAGTAGTAGTAGTAGTTGTAGTGAGTAGTAGTAGTCTATCAGTAGTAGTTAGTAGTAGTAAGTGATGGAAGTTATTGTAGTGGAGGTGGTGGTGGTAGTAGTTATGTAGTAGTAGTAGTAGGTTTGTAGTTAGTTAGTAGTAGTGTAGTAGGAAGTAGTAGTAGTGATGAAGTAGTTTTATTGAGTGGTGGTGGTAGTAGTTATAGTATAGTAGTAGTAGTAGTAGTTGTAGTAGTAGTAGTAGTAGTAAGTAGTGATGGAAGTAGTTTTGCGTGGATGGTGGTGGTGGTAGTATTATATTATAGTTTAGTAGTAGTAGTAGTAGTAGTAGTGATGGAAGTAGTTGTAGTGATGGGGTGGTGGTAGTAGTTATAGTAGTAAGTAGTAGTAGTTTTCTGTGATGGTGGGGTGATTGTAAAGTAGTATGGAGTGTTGTTAGTAGACTAGTAGTAGTAGTGGAGGTGGTAGTGTTAGTAGGGTGAAAGTTTTGGATGGTGGCGGTGAGAGGTCGTAGTTATAGTAGTAGTAATGTATTACTAATATTAGTGGTGGTGCTAGGTGGCAGTAGTAGTAGTAGTAGTAGTAGTAGTAGTGATGGAAGTAGTTGTAGTGGAGGTGGTGGTGGTAGTAGTTAGTAGTAGTAGTAGTTGCTGTGATGGTGGTGGTGATGGTAGAAGTAGTAGTGGAGGTGGTGGTGGTAGTAGTAGTAGTAGTAGTAGTAGTGGAGGTGGTAATGGTAGTAGTGGTGAAAGTTGTAGGGATGGTGGTAGTGGTAGTAGTGGTGAAAGTTTATGGATGGTGGCGGTGAGAGTCGTAGTTATAGTAGTAGTAATGGTAGTACTAATATTAGTGGTGGTGTTGGTGGCAGTAGTAGTAGTAGTAGTAGTAGTAGTAGTAGTGATGGAAGTAGTAGTAGTGGAGGTGGTGGTGGTAGTAGTTGCTGTGATGGTGGTGGTGATGGTAGAAGTAGTAGTGGAGGTGGTTTTGGTAGTAGTAGTAGTAGTAGTAGTAGTGGAGGTGGTAATGGTAGTAGTGGTGAAAGTTGTAGGGATGGTGGTAGTGGTAGTAGTGGTGAAAGTTTATGGATGGTGGCGGTGAGAGTCGTAGTTATAGTAGTAGTAATGGTAGTACTAATATTAGTGGTGGTGTTGGTGGCAGTAGTATTAGTAGAAGTAGTAGTAGTAGTAGTAGTAGTAGTAGTAGTAGTAGTAGTAGTAGTAGTGATGGAAGTAGTAGTAGTAGTTATAGTAGTAGTAGTAGTTGCTGTGATGGTGGTGGTGATGGTAGAAGTAGTAGTGGAGGTGGTGGTGGTAGTAGTAGTAGTAGTGGAGGTGGTAATGGTAGTAGTGGTGAAAGTTGTAGGGATGGTGGTAGTGGTAGTAGTGGTGAAAGTTTAGGGATGGTGGCGGTGAGAGTCGTAGTTATAGTAGTAGTAATGGTAGTACTAATATTAGTGGTGGTGTTAGTGGCAGTAGTAGTAGTTGTAGTAACGGCAGCAGCAGCAATTACCGAGTCAAACATCTCGTTTTGTGAACATATTGGTTTGCATCAGCGTGCTTCCTTACATCTAGGTATTGAAGTTTGTCAGCGTTTCATTTAGTGTCTGCTTATGCTTCTATATGTGGTTAGGGTGTCAGCATCATGATCGTAAGATTGTGGTTTCGATTCCTGGACTGGGCGACGCGTTGTGTTCTTGAGCAAAACACTTCATTTCACGTTGCTCCAGTCCACTCAGCTGGCAAAAATGAGTAACTGGCGTCCCGTCCAGCTGGGGAACTCGTACGCCATTGAAACCGGGAAAACTGGGCCCATGAGCCTGGCTAGCCTTTAAAAAGGGCGCATTTATTTATTATTATGTGCTTCTATATAGACACGTAAAGAAAATGAACGAATTTGTGGAAGTGCTTGTATGAATGGGTATCTCTAAATTGCGAGTGTTTAAACTTAATATGTTTCTGTATGCATGTAGGTATGTATGTATATCAATACACGCGGGTACACAAATGAAGGTGTTTATGCATATATGAAAGTGTGTATATGTGAGCGACTTGTATATGGAAGCGTATGTATATAGATGTACACACACACACACACACACACACACACACACACAACACATACACAAACATATATACATACACACGCACATACTCACACATATACGCAGATATACAGACAAGCAGACAAACAGATATATACTATTCGCAGACAGAGAGATGTATATTTATATATATATATATATATATATATATATATATATATGTGTGTGTGTATATGTATTATATATATATATATATATATATTATATATATATATATATTATATATGTGTATATATATATATAAGTATATATATATGTGTAAATTGTTTGTTTGTTTTCCACCTGCCTTCGTCTTTTGTCTATTTCATAAAGCTTCCCGTTATATATTTATATTATATATATATATATATATATATATATATATATATATGTGTGTGTTATATATATATATATATATATAGTATATACTATAATATATATGTGTGTATATACACACGCACACACAGTCACACACACACACACACATACACACACACATATATATATATAGAGAGAGAGATGTGTGTATGAATGCATGTGTCTGTGTGTCAGTGCGTTTTACTGTGTTTTCGTGAATAGATTCTAAATAAGTTAATATGATAATACCGTGAAGACTGCTCGCATGCTTTTACACTATTACACGTGTAATAGGAAAGTGTAGGATTTTCCTACTATTTACCGTCTGCTTAGATATTTATAACGTTTACAGATTTGTTTTCTGCATCTGTCTCTGTTAAGCCATCATCAGGAAGAGAGAGAGAGAGAGAGAGAGAGAGAGAGAGAGAGAGAGTGTGTGAGTGTGTGTGTGTGAAGACACACACACACACACACACTCTTTCTCTCTCTCTTTCTGCCTACACACTTTATCTGCCTGTCTCTCCCATCTTCCCATACGCTCTATCCCACGTTCTCTTTATTGCTCTAAATCAGTGCTCCGCAAGAAGTATGCCGCGACACACTGGTGTGCCACTAGACGATGCTATGTGTGCCGCAGTGTAACCTGAACATCATTTTTTTCCCTTATACTTTTAGTTATATTTTTAGTTCATGTGTGTCACCGAATTTTAAAAAGAATATAAGTGTACCCGTAAATTAAAAAGGTGGCGGAGCACTGCTCTATATTGTATATAGTGACAGGATCAGCCAAAATTCCATCTATCTATCTATCTATCTATCTATCTATCTATCTATCTATCTATCTATCTATCTATCTATCTATATATATATCTATCTATCTCTGTCTCTCTCTCTCTCTCTCTCTCCTCTATATATATATATATATATATATATATATATATATATATATATCTGTGTATCTCCCCTCTTTCACTTCCCCTTTATCTATATATGTATATAGAGAGATTGAGAGAGAGAGAGAGAGAGAGAGAGAGAGAGAGAGAGAGCGAGTGTGATAGTGTGTCCGTGTGCGAGAGAGAGAGAGACTGAGTGGCCGAGAAAGGGAGAGCAAAAGAGAAAGTGAGAGAATCAATAGTCAGGCTGTAGACTCTCCATCGCTTTCAACGATGACTTTTAAGTTCTCAAATCAACCACAATATAGTTTCTGGTAAGAGCGTAGATGTATAAGTGGATCGATCTTTACATTTTTGTTTTAATATGTCGTATGATAAATGTGCTTGAATCAACGTTCGTGAACCTCTTGAGTTTAAGGGAATTTCTTTGTTTCCTTTCTTGCTTCACATACACACGCACACACACACACATACATACACACACACACACAAATACACACACAAACACAAATACACACGTACACACACACTCACTCTCTCTCTTTCTCTCTCTCTCCCTCTCTCTCTCTTTCATACACACACACATACATTTTGCTCTTTACATTCTGAGTTTAGGTCCCGACCTGGTCAACTATGTCTTTAATCATTTCGGATTCGATAACACAAAGCACCAGTCAAACACTAATAGAGCCTCCCACGTTAAAATTGCTGGTGCTGTGCCCAAATGTGAAGCCATTTACTTGTTTCAGTCATTTGACTGCGGCACCACCTTTGGTCGAGCAAATCGACCCCAGGACTTATTCTTTGTAAGCCTAGTACTTATTCTATCGGTCTCTTTTGCTGTACCGCTAAGTTACTGGGACGTAAAAACACCAGCATCGGTTGTCAAGCGATGTTGGGGGTGAGGTACAAACAGACAGACAGACACACACACACACACACATACACACACACACACACATACACACACACACAGACACACATATATATATACATATACATATATACGACGAGCTTCTTTGAGTTTCGGTCTACCAAATCTACTCACTAGGCTTTGGTCGGCCCGAGGCTATAGTAGAAGACACTTGTCCAAGGTGCCAAGCAGTGGGACTGAATCCGGAACCATGTGGTTGGTAAGCAACCTACTTACCACACAGCCTTCCTGCGCCAACAATTTCGCGGGGAGGGGATAAGTCAATTACACCAACCCCTGTGCTCAACTGATATGTGCTTTATCGACACCAAGGATGGAACGCAAAGTCGACCTCGGCGGAATTTGGACTCAGAACGTGAAGTCGGACGACATACCGCTAAGCATTTTGTTCGGTCTACTAACGATTCTGCCTGCTCGTAACCTTAACCCTTAGTAATATTAATTTCAGATTTTGGAACAAAGACTTTCAGATTTCGGTGGAGAGAGCAAGTCGAATACATCGAACCACAGTCCTCAGCTGGTACTTATTTTATAAATCTCAGTGCTCGACTGGTACTTATTTTAAAGACCCCAGTGCTTGACACTGAAAGGTTGAAACGTAAAGTCGACTTCGGCAAAATTTGAACTCAGAACACAAAACCGGACGAAATGCTGTTATGCCTTTTGCCCAGCATGCTAACGATTCAGCCAGTAATATTAAGAAAAAGGCAGCGAGCTGCCACAGCCGTTAGTACTTTGATAAAAATGTGTAGAGGCGTTTTGCTTTCAGCTATTTACGTGCTGATTTTAAATTCTACCGAGGTCGACTTTGCTTTTCATCGTTAACTAGTCGATAAAATAGAGTAACAGTTAAGTACCAAGATCGATGTAATTGACTATCCGCCTTCCCCCAAATTACAGGGATTTTGCTTCTAATTGAAAGAATGATTTTAATTTTTATTAAGCATCGGATATAATATTACAAAGCACTTATTGCATCGTATTACTTTTACCTTCAAAAGCCATTAATTTCGACGTGTTTCTGTCATTCTACTGAGAGACTTTAAATTAGTACCACTCAAGTACTGGGTTGACGTAAACATTTCTTCCTCAACAACATTCAAGATATGAGACCACTCGCATATTCAGAATTGATTACTTGAAACAACGTGTGTTATAATGTTGAATATGGTTCTGATATTTGGCTGAAATAAGGTGGTGAGCTGACAGAATCTTGAGCACACGGACATAAACCTTTCTACTATAGGCACAAGGCCAGAAATTTAGGTGGAGGGGGCCAGTCGATTAGATCAACTCCAGTACACAACTGGTACTTAATTTATCAACCGCGAAAGGATGAACGGTAAAGTCGATCTCGGCGGAATTTGAACTCAGAACGTAAAGGCAGACGAAATACTGTTAAGCATTTCGCCCGGCATGCTAACGATTCTGCCAGTTCGCCGCCTTGATATAATGTATAACGGCATTTCGTCCGTCTTTACATTCTGAGTTCAAATGTCACCGGGGTCGACTTTGCTTTTCATCCTTTCGGGTTCGAGAAAATAAGTACCAGTTGAGCACTGGGGCCAATGTAATCGACTTACCCTGTCTCCGGAAATTGCTGGCTTTCTGCCAAAATTTGAAACTATTAACTGGCTGACGTTTGTTGGAATTTTGTACTGGTTTTTGTTTAGGTTTATCGGAATAAATCTGAAGTATACCAGAATAAATCCCCAGCTATGTGGGATATGGGGAAGTGAAAAACAAGACTTTTAGAAAGCAATAACAAGAGCAAAAAGAAAAATACATGAATAGCAAGAACATTTTATGAATAGTGGTTTGAAGTCCGGGCACAATATCAGATTTTGGGTGCCAGACCAAAGTCAGTTTTAACGAACCTAGTATTTGTCTGGTATCGTACCTAGAACAAATCCAGGAAAACATGAAATTTGAAATCGACTGCGGCAGGTTTTGAACACGAAACGTAAAGGAGTAGGACATTTTATCTGACACTCAGTGTCTTCTGGCAATTAAAATAAAAATAATCTTTTCTACTCTTGGCACACGGCCCGTAATTTTAGGGGATGGGGCAGTCGATTAAATCAAACCCAAAACGCAACTGCTACTTAATTCCTCGACTCTGAAAGGCGAAGTCGACAGCGGCGGAATTTGAACCCAGAACGTAAAGACAAACGAAATACCGCTATGCATTTTCCCGGCGTGCTAAAATTTCTTATTTCTTTATTGCCCACAAGGGACTAAACACAGAGAGGATAAATAAGGACAAACAAATGGATTAAGTCGATTAAATCGACCCCAGTACGTAACTGTTACTTATTTAATCGACCCCGAAAGTATGAAAGGCAAAGTCGACCCCGGCAGAATTTGAACTCAGATCGTAAAGACAAACGAAATACCTATTTCTTTAATACCCACAAGGGACTACACGCAGAAGAGACAAACAAGGACGGACAAACGGATTAAGTCGATTACATCGACCCTAGTGCGTAACTGGTACTTAATTTATCGACCCCGAAAGGATGAAAGGCTAAGTCGACCTCGGTAGAATTTGAACTCAGAACGTAACAGCAGACGAAATACGGCTAAGCATTTCGCCTGGCCTGCTAACGTTTCTGCCAGCTTGCCAGCTTCAACTACAATAAGAAATAATGAATTAAAGAAGACTCCTGAAACTATCCTTTGACGGGTAAGAAATAATAGTCGAGTATCCTTCAAATTACACCTTAATTTGTCTTAAAAACAAAGGCTGCCTGTCCTATCTGCACTATCTGAATAGTTCAATGGGTAATCATAGGTAAAATATTTTTCAGAACAATAACAATGATGGCGAGAATAACAAAGTTGGCGAAGTCAATATTAACAACAACACGAACCTGAAGACAACCGATTCTCGAAATCCTAGAAAGAGTAGTTAAAAGCTCCGCAAATCATGTGAAAGTGCAAAAATGAAAGAAAAAAAGAAAATGAGGTAAGGGAAAAATTATCTTGGATGTAGTGTAGAGATTTATAGTTCTGTAGTCTTGTGATTACAGATTTGTTTGATAAAGACTAAGCTGATCTAAATAACAACAGCAGCAACAATAACAAGAACAAGCACAGCATGGGTGAACGTAGCAGTATGTGTAGGAACAGGAGAACCACCAGTTGTCCCCCTCCCACGATCACCACTCATCATCAACAAAAATGTATTCGAAACCACGTGATCAATTGATGTCCTAAAATTAGCAGCCATATTGCTCTTGAATAAGGATTTACTGGTTTAGAAAAGATATACTAAATTATGCAATGTGTTACTTACGTACCTGCGCCGAAGAAGAATGCGAATTGGTCAGGGTTGGAACGCTTTTTAACATAATTCTGCTTCATTTGGGATGAATTTGATGAACAGCAAAGCCAATAACTATACCGACAACGACGAACTAAATAGGGGTCATTTATTCCGTCGTTTGATCTCTTCGAAGGAAGAAGAAAACCTACCTCAACTTACGTCTTACAGTCTTAAAAATAGAAAAATAAAACACATATACGAAAGGGATGGCTACAGATAAAATATGCTATCTCGTTAGCTTACTCAATCAGTAAATACCTGGAAAATAAACAATAATCAACAATTAAATAATATAAAAGAAAACGACAATAAAACCAACAACAAAAATTCAACAAATACTAACGAAATAAATGGTTCCCTTCCGAGTAAAGACAGGGAAGTTTTGTCAGGTTTTGAATTGAAAGAACTGGATCGATTGTCCGTGCAGCGGACGAAATATAGGGTTCCCTGAGAAGGATAATCACATACAGTTAAACAAAAAGGTTGGAAACGCTGTCTTGGTACATGCAGAGAAACACACCTGTAAATACGGCATTTAAGCCGAAGGCAAAGGATAGACAGCACAAGTAGATGGTATCTTCTTGTGGCAGCTAAGAAGAACAGAAAAAAATTAACAGATCCGTCAGTCTGAGAGAAGAGTCTTTGTACATTACTTTCCATTTAGGTGAATAGTCACTATACAAAAGAAAAAAAAACCCTTCAATATTACTGAATTTCTGTTTACAACGTTGGGTCATTACTGGTAGGTATTTGGTTGCAGTCCTTCTTGTGAGTACAGGTAAGGAAGAAACATGAAATCCTTCTGTTTAATTATGCAAGTTGTATTTCAGAAGTATGCAGTATAGGCGTAGGAGTGGCTGTGTGGTAAGTAGCTTGCTTATGAACCACATGGTTCCAGGTTCAGTCCCACTGCGCGGCACCTTGGGCGAGTGTATTCTACTATAGCCTCGGGCCGACCAAAGCCTTGTGAGTGGATTTGGTTAACGGAAACTGAAAGAAGCCAGTCGTATATATGTATATATGTATACACACACACACATATATATATATGTATACGTATGTATGTATGTATGTATATATGTATGTATGTATGTATGTATGTATGTATGTATGTATGTATGTATGTATGTATGTGTGCGTATATGTTTGTGTGTCTATGTTTGTCCCCCAACATCCCTTGACAACCGATGGTGGTGTGTTTACGTCTCCGTAACTTAGCGGTTCGGCAAAAAGATCCCCGACAGAATAAGTACTAGGCTTACAAAGAATAAGTCCTGGGATCGATTTGCTCGACTTAGGGCGGTGCGCCAGCATGGCCACAGTCACATGACTGAAACAAGTAAAAGAGTAAGACTTTTTCAGAGGAGACATTTTATAATTTCAAAGAACTACAAAAGCCAAATCTCCTTCAAAGTAGGCTCCTCTGGCATCACAGCATATGTTGTGTTTCAGATACTTCATGAAGGCCGCATGAAAGTCCTCTAAAATGAAGGTGTCCGGGGCCTTGTCACAGTGTCTTTCATCTTCAAAATGGCTGTCCCAGATTGTTCTTCTTCGACTTGCGGAACAACCAAAAGTCACAAAGAGCAAGGTCTGGACTGTAGCAGGGCTTTGATGCCTATCTCCGTTAAGTAGTTGCTTACTTGGACATTCGTCGCTAAGCACCCTAGGAATAAACTCTGCATACATTTTGAGTATGTTCAGATCTAGCCACATCGGCTTTAAACTACGATTATTGTCTTTATAGGCACACATTTGCCTTCATCCAAAAAATGGCGTATTTTCTCAACCAGCTCCGATGTACAGATGTCCCGCTACTTCCCACAGTTCTCATCGTCTCTCAACTCTTCTCTACCGTCCTTGAAGTCTCTTGAGTCACTGCAAAAATTAATCCATATGCGGTCAAGAGTATTTCATAAGTTTCTGTTGTGTTTTTACCTAGTGACGGTGGTAGCAGTGGTAGTAGTAGTAGTAGTAGTAGTAGTAGTAGTAGTAGTAGAAGTAGTAGTAGTAGTAGTGGTAGTAGTAGTAGTAGTAGTAGTAGTAGTAGTAGTAGTAGTAGTAGTAGCAGTAGTAGTAGAAAGTGTGTGAGGAGGCTTTATGTGGCCGTTCAGTTTGCTAGAAGCAGTTGTCATATTTTCCCCAGATGATCCCTACCGTCTTAAAAGGGACACGGGATTGTCACAGGTAAGACGCCTTTGCTGAAGGGATCCGGAGCCAAGCAACAACAGTAACAACAGTGGGAGCAACGGCAGCAAACGTTCCCTTCGCTTGTTATTGTTACCGTTGTTGACTTTGAACTGCAACAGCAATAACTACTACTACTATACTACTACTACTACTACTACTACTACTACTACTACTACTACTACTACTACTACTAGCACCAACACCACCACCACCATACACTATCTCAAACATCGTAAAAGATGAAACGGAGAAGAGGAAATTTTAAATTTTAAGAGGTCGATTGAATTATGTTGAACAAATTAAATCTTTTAAGCCCAATCCATTGCCAAGTAGACCATCAGCCAAAAGCATTCAAGCATTAAACGACTTGACTTTTTTTCATATATATATATATATATGTAAGACTACACTTTTTTAATGTATGTCTCCATTCTTACGGCAACGGCTGTTGGACATAATTTTAAGAAGATTCGACAGTCATTTTTAGCTAGGGGAGCGACTACGCAAACGTTCTCATATTAGCCCGGTTTAAGCATACCGCTTAGATCGCAATGTTTTTGGTTTGTGTAAGCAATCCGAAAATGCAGACACTGTATTTCAGATTGCCTATACAGACAAAAATTAAAGATCTAAGCGCTATGCTAAAATGAGAACAATTACGTAGTCGTTCCACTAAATATTCTCTAGATTTCGTATGATTGGCAACATAAACCACAAGTATGGGATATATGAAATCTAATTAATTGAATATATAGACAGGAATATAATTACTGCGAACAAGATGAGATAGCCAATAAATTTGCACATCAACCTTTGTTCTTGGCAGTGTCATGAGATTCGCAAACTTGAGTGCAATTCCTGTAAGATGGCATTAACTACAGTAGATCGCAGATGAGATTGTATGTAGATCTAGTCATGATGGAACTACGAACATATTAGATCAATATAGACTATGAAAAGATGCTTAAATCCAGAAGGTTAGATTTGTGTCTTAAGAAGTCGTATATCTGCATTATAACGTGACACGTGCTTGGTTCTCTGAGTAAATGATGTCCTATGGGAACCGTTTTGCAAAGTACCATCGGTATATACAGGTATTCCTTCTCAAAGTATTATCCACGTTGTGGATCTGCAGGTTTTAATTATATAAGATGAATGGACATTCTACTCGAAGTGGGAAATGGAAATAGTTTTTCGACATTGGATGATGACGTTAGCGCCATTGTGATGGTCGCCCATTAAAACAGGAAACGAGATGGAAATAAGAGAGTGAATTGAAAATGTCAAAATTGTTGGCTTGCAATTCGGCATCAAAAGCAGAAAATCCATTCCATCTGCTAACATTTGTCTCCGTATAGACTGTCCTTTTAAAATATTTCTATGCATGTTACAACTTAAAGCCTAAGTAGAAGAATCAGGCGCAGAAGTGGCTGTGTGGTAAGTAGCTTGCTTACCAACCACATGGTTCCGGGTTCAGTCCCACTGCGTGGCATCTTGGGCAAGTGTCTTCTGCTATAGCCCCGGGCCGACCAATGCCTTGTGAGTGGATTTGGTAGACGGAAACTGAAAGAAGCCCGTCGTATATATGTATATATGTATATATATGTGTGTGCATGTTTGTGTGTCTGTGTTTGTCCCTCTAGCATTGCTTGACAACCGATGCTGGTGTGTTTACGTCCCCGTCACTTAGCGGTTCGGCAAAAGTGACCGATATAATAAGTACTAGGCTTACAAAGAATAAGTCCTGGGGTCGATTTGCTCGACTAAAGGCGGTGCTCCAGCATGGCTGCAGTCAAATGACTGAAACAAACAAGTAAAAGAGTAAAAGAGTAAAGAGTATATAAATAAAAACCTTTACAACTGTTTAAAATACATATTTTGCAAACAGATGTACACAATGAAGTAATAATACACAAAATATATATTCAAAATTGTTATCAATCCGCATGAAATGTAATTCGTGAATATGTTCATGCCGTAAACCGCGAATATTCTCTCTATAAAGATCATTTGCAAATGCTGTAGTTGTAGGTCACATATTTGTGATATATACTGGTACTGAGAAAACAGACGGAAGAGGAGGGATACGATTACTAATGAAGAGGTTATTTTCCACGGTCCGTTTCGTAAGTCCGAGTTTGCGTCTATTAGCTGTAACGATGAGTAATCTAAGATTAGGTGTGGTGAAATAAGAAGGTCTGACAATGGGTTTATTTAATATGAAGTGTTAGTTGAGGTCAAAAATTTTAAATATATTGAAGAACAACATAGGAAGAAATATAACTTGTAAAGAAAACGGTGGTGCACTTCTATTTTTCCTATTTCCTACCGGATATTTTAGGTATAGAGATCACTCTGGAGCAAAAGTGTATTGTGCTCTCTAAAACTATTATCCGTTTGGGTAGTTATGGGCGTAACTGGAGACATATTGTTATTATTGGTAGTATAATTTGAAAGAGAGGTTTGTATTCTACGGAGGATGAAAGTGATTGCTAGACTTGTGGTTAGTCCTGTTACCATCTCCAATAGAAATACAATCATTAACTTCAGTAATCATTTTATTAATATTTTCTTTCCTTCGCTAATGGAATTATTTGGAATACTCGTAGTATAATTGTTGTAAGGAATTAGTTGTTTCAAAAATCTTGAGTCTACTGCTGTGAATATTATTTTCGCAGAGAAACCACCAGAATGCATGTTTTGCACGCAAATACACGACATAGCTTCAAGATGCAACCGAAAATGTAAATTATGTCGTATCCTAAATTATGTGGAAGACATCACACATGTGATTATCAGCTGCCGAAATGTCATGAAGGTACTTCTTCCCTGTGGACACGATGTTGTCATTTAAGTAAAAAGACTATCCTGGAATAAATATACAGAACCACCCTATTATTGATACATACGCACACATCAACACAAGGAATACTGGTGCAACATTCCCAGTAAAACATCTGTCAACATACTTTGCCGGATATTGCTGTTTGGGACAGGCAAGAGAATGCATGTACCGTCTGCTGTACTCCTGACGTGAATATCTCTGAAAATCAAAGATAAAGAGGAAAATTATGTACAACTGCTTCGAAACCTTCTTTTAAAGGTTATGACTTCACATTTATATTAATAATAATATGCGTACTTGGTTTTGTGAGTAAATGACAATCCAGATAAGCAAGAGTTTTCAGAAAAAGAAATCAACTAACTCGCACATTACAAATACAGTTTGTAAGTGGAACACTGATAATGTGCAAGTCTTTTCTCAAGTTTAAAATGTGACATTGTTATTGTTTTTTACATTCCAGTGATGGAGTTTGTATTTTGTTAGAAACTACTTTTCTTCCACAGAGGAAGATCTTAAATGATTAAAAGCAAAAGAGAACATACATAACAACAGTGTGCAGTAAGATACAGGAAGTGGCAAGCTAAATACAGTGACAATGGTATCCTAAATAGAATTTCAATGGTAAGCCAGATAGGGTTCAGTGTCAAGGTACACCTTGAGAGGTGGTACCAGCCTAAGAAGTATATCGACCAGAAGACGAGTGAGTCTGAGAAAGGAGGAGGTTCAGTCAAACAGAATCAAAATTGTGTGTGTGTGTGTGTGTGTGTGTGTGTGTGTGTGTGTGTGTGTGTGTGTGTGGTGTATGGTTGTCCGCTGATTTTGACAGTGAGTCAATTGGTTTAAATTGCCTTCTCATTCAATTAACCAGAAAAAGAGCTGAGCATACCGCAGACGCGTGGTACCACTAGGCTGAACGTTGGAACTGTGAGTACAATCTATCTGATTGTTTTCTATACGATATCCTTCAATCCAATTTCAATCACAAAGCTGAAGCTATAAAAAAATAATATAAAATAAACAATCATTTGATCAAGCTCCCACGCAGTAGGGTCCAAACTGAGCCCCCACCACTTATAAATACAAACATAGACACGCACACACACCATGACCCACATACGTATACACAGACCGTTGTAGGCAAGTATTTGTATGCTGCTTTTAGTTTTCAGATTCGTTTTTAAATCATAAACTGTAAATATTGTTGGAATTCTAAATACGAAATTTACGTTTAAGTCAAATTTTTGGTATCATTTCTTAATTTTCTATTTTTTTTCTCCTATTGACTAGTTTCTAATTTTCTGCTAAGATGTCATATTTTTTTCAGCTAGTGAAATATTCACACTACTTAGCTTCTCCTGTATATCATTTCATTGGTTAAAAATATTAAATAAAACTACTTTTTTTAAATAAATATTCCTAATATATATTCATTTCTCTTCCTCTTACTTCTTTTTGGTTTATTTTCTAATGTTTTGCTTATAAAGTTCACAAAATAACTTTGTGGCGATAAAGAAACTTTCTTGAAAGAATCATGCTCGAAACTACAGAACACTCTTTTACCTTAAGTCACAAAGACTTGCTATTTTATGAATTTTGTTAGCTATTTTATTCGATGCAGAACAACACTTGCTTTCCCTGAAATCTCTTTAGATAACATTTTTTTTTCTGTCATACATTAGCGTCGAGTTCTCTGTTGTCAGAACAGACCTGTATTCATAGAACCTCGGTCCTTTTGCGTGTATGTGTGTGTACGTGAGAGAGAGAGAGAGAGAGAGAGAGAGAGAGAGAGAGGAGAGGAGACAGACAGACAGACAGACAGAGGGAGAGACAGAGAGAAACATAGTGAGGGAGAGACAGAAAGACAGAGAGAGGGGAGGTGTAGAGGGAGAGAGAGAGATATTTAATGTGCATCATGGACTATACGACCCAGTGTATATCACTTTATAACGATAGACGTAACCTGCATTACGACTATTTTTAACAGGATGCTCGACTATAAAAAGTTCAGCGTTATGACCATTAGTGTAATTAGGCTGTTCAATTTAAAGTGCTAGTTTTAGTAGCGTGGAAATTACAACAGGGAGCCGAGAATCAAATATTTCAGATTTTATTATATTTATATATCTATATCCGTGTTTGTGTGCATGTGTGTGTATGTGTATCTGTACATGCATGTATCATTATAGTTCAAATGTTGTTACATTCGGTGTTGAGAACAACATTTATCAGCAAGACCTGTGACCAAAAGCGTTAGAGCCTGTGACAAGCATTGCTTTACACTTTGCAAACAGTCTATCTACAAGTATATAATTTAATGTGGAGGCGCAATGGCCCATTGGTTAGGGCAGCGGACTCGCGGTTACAGGATCGTGGTTTCGATTCCCAGACCGGGCGTTGTGAGTGTTTATTGAGCGAAAACACCTAAAAGCACCACGACGCTCCGGCAGGGGATGGTGGTGATCCCTGCTGTACTCTTTCACCACAACTTTCTCTCACTCTTACTTCCTGTTTCTGTTGTACCTGTATTTCAAGGGGCCGGCCTTGTCACTCTCTGTGTCACGCTGAATATCCCCGAGAACTACGTTAAGGGTGCACGTGTCTGTGGAGTGCTCAGCCACTTACACGTTAATTTCAGGAGCAGGCTGTTCCGTTGATTCGGATCAACCGGAACCCTCATCGTCGTAACCGACGGAGTGCTTCCAATATCCATATAATTTAATGTGGTCAACATTTCATAATACACGCGGTATAATTTGTAAAATATCCTAAAAATGTATATCTTCACCTCAAAAATGTCTTATTATATAAAGCTTCATCAGATAAAGGCTAATTCAAGAACATTATTGCAGTCTCTGTGAGAATAACGGACGGAAAGGTAGGACAGATTAATGATTAGACTGGTATCCTTTTCTGAAATATTGTTATTTGTGATAAACTGATGAAGTTAACCATTCCAGAATAGATGTAATACACTCAATGCGCTTTCGTTCACTTTCAGATATTTTATGTTCATTCACAAATCTGAATAGACCTGAGGATAAGGGAAAAGACAATGAATCTAGTTTCAGCAGAATGGGATCGAACCAAAAATCCCGTAATTGCAAGACAAACTCCCTAACTCTGTAATAAAGCTGTATTATGACATACTCAAGTGTATGTGTTTGAATGAAATATATCGTGTGTGCGTACGTGCTTACACGCTGTCATACATGCACGTGCGTGCTCGTACATGCTTGTGCATTTTTTCACATGAATGTATATATTTCTTTCTTTGCTTTAATTGTTTGCGCTCTTCTGTCAAGAAATGTGCTTGCTTCTAACAAGAAACAATGCTCAATCACTGAGAATTTGATAACAACAAGGATACGGGTTTCGTGGTGAATATCCATTAACCTTTTATAATTTTATTCTTCGGTTTATAAACTGCATTGTCAAGAGTTTGTTAGCTGGCTCTTAAATTTCATTGAAAATCTAAGCTTTCCGAATCGTCGCTTAAATATAGGTTTGTGCGTTCCTATGGATGTATGGCTGGATGGATGTAAGATGTGTGGAGAGAGGGATGTGTGCGTGTATTTCTGTGTAGAATTTTATGTGAGTATGCAAGTATGTGTGTGTGTGAGAGAGAGAGAGAGAGAGAATGAGAGCAAGTGAATACTATTAATGTTTTTTTAATATTGCTGGCATCATTTCAGCTGCACTTTTGTTCAATTAATACAAAATATTCCAAGTAACAGTAATATTGTAATTATATATTTCTTTACAACCCACAAGGGGTTAAACTCAGGGGGGACAAACAAGGATAGACAAACGGATTAAGTCGATTACATCGACCCCAGTGCGTTACTGGTACTTATTTAATCGACCCCGAAAGGATGAAAGGCAAAGTTGACCTCGGCGGAATTTGAACTTAGAACGTAATGGCAGACAAAATACGGCTAAGCATTTCACCCGGCGTGCTAACGTTTCTGCCAGCTCGTCGCTAATAGTGTAATTATAGGAACACTAGTATCTGTCTATTTAATACGAATTGTTTTTTTTTCCAGTGTTTTAGTATAGTCTTCCAAAGTGGAATTAAACGAGGCAACCGTTATTTCACAATGGATCAAAAGAAAACTACTTGTACATGCACTCATTTGTTAATCGAGCAAAACATTTGTCCCAGATTTCCGACATATATTACAAAATTAATATAAAATTGTGACAGTACATTATTGAAAAGGGTCAGTTCTTGATTTCATACATGTTTGCAGGCAAAGAAACAATAGAGTGACTGCACTTTTACATGAAGAGGAAAATAGTTATGTAGACGCTTCATTTATTGAATCTTCACAAAAAAGACAGTTTCCAAATTTATCTTTTCTATTTTCGGTTTATGTATTCCAACTGTCCAGTAGTTTAATTTGATTACTACACCTAGTTTTATGAACGAAATTCCAAATTTTGTACGAGTAATAGAACCAACATCTTTATCAAGACATTTTGTAACTTTTCTTTCTTTCTTTCTCTGTTTCTTTCTCTTTCTTTCTTTTTTCTTTCTTTATTTTTTCTTTCTCTTTCTCTTTAATGCAGCTTTAAAAAGGGCATCCAGTCAAACATTGGGGGAAACCTCTTACTTTGGTGATCAGGTCACATCACTTTCCTCATTAAGTAACATCACTATCTCTACCCATATTTTTCATAACTCTTGATTCCAGAATCTACTGTGTCATTTGGATTATATGTTATAGTGGAAAAGTAATGATTAATATCATGCGGATTGCTATCATATAATGCCTTTAGTGTGTGTCAGAAATATTCCGTCTATTTCATACTGTTTGGACTGTGATCATATATTCTTCTTGATATTCTTTTCATCTGGTAAGTGTTGGAATATGAATTTGATATCATTATGAAGGACACAGAATAGCCCTCACAGAAATTTAAATCTTCGTCATCGATATCCCCTAATTCAGTATAGAAGTTTTCCTCTTCATGGGAGGTGTACTCCCAACGCTTATTTTAATACTTTTCTGACGTTTTATACTTTCGTCTTTTTTCTAAAACGTCTCTCAGTTCCCTTCGGTCACCATCAGGTCTCTATTTTCCATTATTGTACAGGGGCTACGGCCATGATTTCATCTCCTTGATTACTCTTTTACTTGTTTCAATCATTTCACTGTGGCCATGCTGGAGCACCGCCTTTAGTCGAGCATATCGACCCCAGGACTTATTCTTTGTAAGCCTAGTACTTACTCTATCGGTCTCTTTTGCCGAACCGCTAAGTTACGGGGACGTAAACACACCAGCATCGGTTGTCAAGCGATGTTGGGGTGGACAAGCACAGACACACATACATACAAACACACACACACACACACACACACACACATAATATATATACATACATATACACCACGGGCGTCTTTCAGTTTCCGTCTACCAAATCCACTCACAAGGCTTTGGTCGGCCCTAGGCTATAGTAGAAGACACTTGCCCAAGGTGCCACGCAATGGGACTGAACCCAGAACCATGTGCTTGGTAAGCAAGTTACTTACCACACAGCCACTCCTACGCCTACGATTATTTAGTTGTTGCAGATGTTACTTTTTCTATGGTCGACTTGTTGTTTCTGCGTGTTGTAGCTAGGAGACTAGGTCCTCACAATGAAATCCGAGAAAAATTTTGGCAACTCTAGGATTGTGCTTGTTAACGCCTACGGGAAAGCAACTACCATATTTTTCGGCTGATGATGTTTTCATACTTTTAGGCTTTCAGGGATCACAACCTTTACATAAATTTTGTTGGAACACGTGCAGCAGTCTTGATCTCTATCTCTCACGCTGAGCTTTAATGCCTTCTCAAAAAGACTTTAGTATTGTTCTGTGGTGTTGTGTGGAGTTGTATGTCCGTGTCCATCCTACATGTCGTTACAGATTACCTTCCCTTATCGCGTCACAAATGTACTGAGTAATCAGGAGTTAAACACGTAACCAATGTTCCAGATTGTGAATTTTCTGTTCTTTATTCCAGAATATTGTGTGAGTAGTCTAAGGGTAGGTGTCTCTCAGGCAATTTAGGTATGTTCTTTTTCCGCGTTCTCTGTTTTGAAATGGTGCATACGGCACCAAATGTCCTCCTTTTACTGGTAAATACCATGGATACAATTGTTAACAGAGATGTTCTTCATCACTTGGAATCTATGTCACTCAATCTCTTCAGTCAATGCTACAACAGTTAACCCAGAGTCACAGTTACTGAAGACCTACCCTCTCCTGTTCAGTCACAAGCCGACACACTTTAAAGATGATCGCCGAGAACCATGCTGTTACTTTGGACATGAAATAAGCATTCGACCATGTTTGGAAAGCAGTCAAAACATCTTGATTACTGTCTCCAACGATATCACATCAATTTGATTGGTGAGTTCCCATCACATTTTTTCATTGTAGCATATAACGACAGAGCTCTTTCTGGCCCATTTAAAATCAAATTTGGTATTTCTCAGAGTTATTTCTCTCATCAAATCTCTTCTTTCTAAAAATCAATCACCAATTTACCACATCAAAAAAGCGGCTATTCGTATGCAGTTGACGTAACTCGTTATTTATCCCAATCTTCCCTTACCATATGTGATTCACACACAAAATAGGGGCCAGAAGCCGAACCTACATTAAATTCTATTGGTTGGTAGGGCTATGCCAAACTCACCTCTTTTAACAGTCGAAACATATCCTAAATCTCAAGCATTACTCTTTTCTTCTCTAGGTACAAGGCCGGAAATTGTTGGGGAGGAGGCCAGTCGATTAGATCGACCCTAGTACGCAACTGGTGCTTAATTTATCGACCCCCGAATGGATGAAAGGCAAAGTCGACCTCGGCGGAATTTGAACTCAGAAGGTAAAGGAAGACGAAATACCGCTAAGCATTTCGCCCGGCGCGCTAACGTTTCTGCCACCTCATTACCTTAAAACTCAAGCATTATTACAGTAAGAAAACATTACCGCACCACACTGCCTCTAAACGTGAGCAGCACACAGCCAATCTTCTCGCAAAATCGCAACAAATGCTGGACCACAGCATCTCCAAACTCTTCTCTTTAGAAACAATAGCCATATTTCAGCCTCCCACAGCTGCTGGCGATATTCTAGCGGAATCATTAACTGCAATCATTAATCATTAACTGCAATAATGGCATAATTCTTGCCATTCGTACAGAGCATACAAGAATCATGGGTTCTGAACTTTTCTCCAAACTAAGGAGGTTGTACTAGAAGGTTCCACTTAAAGTATCTGCCAAGAATATTTGTAAACCTTTTTTGAATGGAAACCAAGAAAATCCCTGAAAATTTGATAAGGTTCCTGTTGTTCCTTTATTTCTTCTTGTGAACGTAGCTGCCTGGCATCTTTTAGCAAACTGTTTCAAATCTTTCATATTCATTTTGCAAAGAAAACTCGTGAACAACGGCCATGATCTCCTGCTACTGCTGTTGGCAATAATAATAATAATAATAATAATAATAATAATAATAATAATAATAATAATAATAATAATGATGATGATAATAATAATAATAATAATAATAATAATAATAATAATAATAATAATAATAATAATAATAATAATTTGGTAGTAGACGATCTAAATTTGGTATATATATATAGAGAGAGAAACGCTACCCGACCACAGAGTAATTAGTGTTAATTCATAGCTCACCACCTCCTTGCACTAAATCGCAAAGAGGAACATAAACCTATGCTCAACTTTACCCGACAATACGACCTTTATATTTCTTCTCCCCATTTTTTTATGTCCCAAAGCTGTGGATACGTGCGTAGTGCAACAACATTACTCGTTGCTTCTTCTCATACCCAGTATTAAAGATCAGATACTATCTTCTGCAAATCCCATGTCGCTGTATGGAACACCTATTTTACTACAGTTTCATCCGGCTCTCCCATTGTAGGTATGTTGGAGCTCCCGTATATCTTTAAAGAGAAGTTTATCACCTTTCTCCTTGGTCACTGCTCTATTTCTAACCGCGGGCGAGAAGTCACCATTTGTTGTAACATACTTTTTCCATGTTTGTTTTTCTTCTCTAAGAGCAGAAATATATCGATCATCTCCTGATTAGCAATGCTAACAAAACTGCTATTGCTATTAACGTTGTTATAAATATCGTTGTTGTTTCTTTCTCATTTGTTAAGGCGAAATTATTTTCTATACCTTCTTGTTCACATGTATTTATTTTCCTGTTTCGTCTGTCATTTTTTTCCAGTCTGCGATATTGTTTACAAATTTTTCTGTCGAAGAGCTTCGGGGCATAATTGGTGCTACCCCATTTATTACAAGCAACTTTACCAGCTTTTCTAGAAGTCATATTAAATTACCAGTGAACTGCAATTTTAGAAAACAAATACATCATATATGTATAAGACAAAACATTATTAACCCTTGCAATGGTATAGAATCAAAGCAGTTATTTAGAGAAATGAAGCAAAAATGAAATGCATTGGAGATCTTTTACCATCAATGTTTTACTTATTTCAGTCAGTAGGGAACGGCCATGCTGGAGCCCCATCTTGCAAAAGTTTTGTGGAATGGATCGACCACGTTACTCACTTTTGGAACCGGGTACTTATTCGGTCGGATACCTTATGCCAAACTGTTAAGTTACGGGGACATAAAAACACAAACACCGGTTGTCAAACGGGAGTGAAGAACATCACGGACGCAATGACACGCACACGCACATTCATATATACATAGATATATGCGTATTAGTATATATATATATATATATATATATATATATATATATATATTATATATATATATATATAAATATATATATGTTGTATGTATATACGTGTGTGTATATATATTCATATATATATATATATATATATATATATATATATATATATATATATATATATACGTATATATATATATATATATACACATATGGGTATACAAATATAAATATATATATATATATATGTATATATATATATTATCTCTCTCTCTCTCTCTCTATATATATATATATATATATATACACGACGGGATTATTTCAGTTTCCGTCTCTCACATCTACTACCAATGCTCGGACTGCCCGGGGCAATAGTAAAAGACATTTACCCAGGATGCCTCGAAGTGAAACTGGAACCAAAGCCATCTGACCGGAAAGTAATTTTCTTGCCACACGATCATTCTTGTGCTGTTTTAATTACAAAAGGATTACTGAAGAAAATACAAAGGGAATGATTTTAGCAGCTGAGGTCCAGGTCCTAACTGTAAAGTGGATAAAGACAATGATAAATATCGGGAGCACTAAAGCAAAAGCTGAATATACAACGACGTATGTAAGTTCCAAATGCTCAATTACGCTCAAAAGAGCACATTTTAAGTTTGGCTAAAAAGGAATAGAAAACTGTAGGCATGATGAGATTTAGGAACTCAGATGAATAATGTAAGAATGAATTTTGGAAAGCAAGAGCTTTATATGGGATCGTTTCCAGAAAACTGCATACGAATAGCGTAGAAAGATAAAATGATTCGTAGTTTAGACTTTGTGAGATCGTCCGCCAGAAAGCGTCATTTAAGCTTTTACAAAAATGAATACGTTGAATGGCATAAAAACTACAACAGCAACAACAATAATAATAATAATTTCAAATTTTGTCACAAGGGCAGAAATGTTGTGGAGAGGATGAGTCGATTACATAAAATCCCAGTGTACAACTGGTACATATTGTATCGACCCCCGAAAAGATGAAAGGTAAATTTGACCTCACATAATAATATAATAATAATAATGATAATAATGATAATAATAATGATAATAATAATAATAATAATAATAATAATAAAATATAATAATAATGATAAAATAATAATAAAATAATTTGGTATTAGTCAATCTAAATATTATATAATATCTATATATATATATATAATATATATATATATATACGTTTAAATATTTGTTGTGCAAGATTTTTTATGTGAAATCGAGTGTTGAAACTGATATTGTTATATTTCGGAATGGTCATTTTGCCAGTTTAGCCAATAAAAACACACGCACTATATATTTGGTGTTATTTTGCTTCAGTGATATTTATTTTTTACATTAATCTTAATCTTATTTCGGCCAGAGTTCTTTCGTCACACTCCTGTGACCGCATCAGTGGTCTTTTGTTTTCTTCTTTCGTATTTGTGTCTCTCCTTACTAACCGTCAGCCAATTTGTATTTCTATTGTATGTCTTCATTTGCGCATGCTTATATCTCTATGTGCGTCTATGTTTATTTAGTGTGTGTGTGGGGGGATGCCTGTAATATTTGTATCTTCTGTTTATATACATTCATGTAATTTGTATTTTGTTTTTGTTGTTGTTGCTTTTGTTCTAATTTTGTTCATGTGTTTACATCCACCCATTATTATCATTACATATGCTTGTATGTATGTATAACAACAATATTAGTAATAATAATAATAATTCGAATCGAAAAAAAAAAATATATATATATACATACATATACATACATAGATATATATACATATATATAGTTATTCATATATATATATACATACATATACATACATAGATATATATACATATATATAGTTATTCATATATATATATACAAACATATACATACATAGATATATATACATATATATAGTTATTCATTTCTATTTGTTTATTTATCTGTGTATTTATTTATTATTTTCGGGATCCTCTATCGTCATATGTTGTGGTGTGTGCTATTGCTCCATTCTAGTTTTCTATTCAGCTAGGTTAATTTCTATTATATGTGTAGCTTCTGTAATTTGTCTAATTGTTGCATCTGTTCTATGTGTGGACAATATCTTAATCTCTATGTTATTGATTGATCCCCCGTGTTCCTGTTCGGCGTGTTGGTACAGAATCGACGAGCTTTTAACTTCCTTCATTTGTCTCCAATGTGCATTCACCCGCTCTCCTATGCTTCTTGCCGTTTCCCCTACGTATGATATTGTCTTGTTACTGCATCGTCCCTCTATACATCTTATACTATAGACTACATTCTGGCTTACAGTTTGTTTGTGCTAAATCTACATACAGTGCAATAGTTATCCGTACAGAGGGTTCTACTAAAAGGATAGGTCTAACAATTATAGATTGATAGGGTTGCCTGGCTTTTCAACGACCTTAATTTTAGTTTAAGTTTATCTAGGGTCCTTCTAAAGCGGTACGCCAGTTCACCTCCAGGGGTGGTGTCAACGAACATGACACTCTGGTATTTATGGCTATCATACCAAGAGTTGGCCTTCTTTATTTTCTTTTTTGTCCTTTCTATTGTGTTCCATGACTTGTTCCTATAGAGTGGGCAAATCCCATTCCTATCATTACATAATATATTATCAAATTTCTTCATGGCTCCTTTGTATACTCTGATCCTTTCTTTATGGCTGTAACCTGAGAACTGCATGCGGTGAATGAAATACTGTATGTGTCTCTTTAATTCTCTAGGCTCGCATATGCGTGACACATTTCTCATTATTCTGACGAGGTCTGCCATCAAAATATTGAATTTGTCATTGCCCGCAATGGCTGAGTTCCGGTGGATCAGGTATTTTGAGGCCATAGGTTTTGCATAGTATGAATGAAAGATTTGGGTTTTATTTTTCACAATTTCTAGCCAGAGTTCAGTGTCTAGTACTGGTAGTCTATGGTTGGGGTGTTTAGTGGGGTAGTCTATTGTGACCTTAATACTCTGGTGGATGGAGTTAGCTATTTGCTGGATGCTCTCCATAGTATTAGTTTCTATTATTATATCAACATTACTCTCTTGTGGGGGTGCATTTACTACTATGTTGATATCATCAACATAGCGAGAGCACATGTTTACGAGTATGGATTTCTGCAGTAGGCGTTCTTTAAGCCTTCTGTCCCACCATACCATGAAAAGGTTGGCCACATCACCAGCGATACTAACACCGATGGCTGCCCCCTCGTCCTGGGCATATATTTTATTATTAAATTTAAATGTGTGGCCTTTTAGGGTAACTCTTATACTAGCTCCTAGTGCATGTGCGATCATTTTCTTTACCTGATGGACATTTGCGGGGCTCTGTATGGCTCTGGTCCATCCGCGCCATTTTTCTATATGTGTCTTCCTAGCCATAGAAGTAATTGTAGGCGGTCTACCTCTTAAACATCTACTGGGGCAGAAACTCCTAAGATTATGTTTATCTAAGTATTCGTTATTATATGTCAGTCTAAGTAGGAGGCCCAGTTCCTCTATGTTGACATTACGGAACTCCACCTGACTCTCGTTGATCATCTCCACGCACTTCTCCACTGCAAAATCTACGTCAATCGATGGGTATAGGGATACCACATCCATGCTACCTACTATACATCCTGTCAAGTCACAAGTTTTGTTACAGTCACTGATCCTGCTTAGGAGATCTTCTGTGCTGTCACACACATCAGGTGACATCCTGATTATAGGGCGTATGATCATTGAGAGGAAGTAGGAGATTCTGTAATAGCACACACCACAACATATGACGATAGAGGATCCCGAAAACATAATAAATAAATACACAGATAACTAAACAAATAGAAATGAATAACTATATATATGTATATATATCTATGTATGTATATGTATGTATATATATATATATAATATATATATATATATATATATATATATGTATGTATGTATGTATACATATATGTATATATATCTATGTATATGTATGTATATATATATATATTTTTTTTTTTTCGATTAGATTTATTATTATTATTACTAATATTGTTGTTATACATACATACAAGCATATGTAATGATAATAATGGGTGGATGTAAACACATGAACAAAATTAGAACAAAAGCAACAACAACAAAAACAAAATACAAATTACATGAA
Source organism: Octopus sinensis (assembly GCF_006345805.1). Lineage (NCBI taxonomy): Eukaryota > Metazoa > Mollusca > Cephalopoda > Octopoda > Octopodidae > Octopus > Octopus sinensis. The sequence goes on from NW_021833710.1 coordinate 78,029, forward strand.
TGTATATAAACAGAAGATACAAATATTACAGGCATCCTCCCACACACACACTAAATAAACATAGACGCACATAGAGATATAAGCATGCGCAAATGAAGACATACAATAGAAATACAAAATGGCTGACGGTTAGTAAGGAGAGACACACATACGAAAGAAGAAAACAAAGGACCACTGATGCGGTCACAGGAGTGTGACGAAAGAACTCTGGCCGAAATAAGATTAAGATTAATGTAAAAAATAAATATCACTGAAGCAAAATAACACCAAATATATAGTGCGTGTGTTTTTATTGGCTAAACTGGCAAAATGACCATTCCGAAATATAACTATATATATATATATATATATATATATATAGATATATATATATATATATGTATGTATGTATGTATACATATATGTATATATAAGTATATATATAGAGAGAGTAACGCTACCCGACAACAGGGTAATTAGTGTTAATTCATAGCTCACCACCTCCTTGCACTGAGTCGAAAAAACATAAAACTATGCTCAACTTTACCCGACAATACGACCTTTATATTTCGTCACCCCATTTTTTTATGTCCCCAAGCTGTGGATACGCGCGTAGTGCAAAAACACTACTCGTTGCTTCTTCTCATCTTCAGTCTTAAAGATCAGATGCTATCTTCTGCAAATCCTTTGTCGCTGTATGGAACACCTATTTTACTACACCTTCATCCAGCTCTCCCATTGTAGGTATGTTGAAGCTCCGGTGTATCTTTAAAGAGAAGTTTATCACCTTTCTCCTTGGTCACTGCTCTATTTCTAACCGCGAGCGAGAAGTCACCATTTGTTGTAACATACTTTTACCATGTTTGTTTTTCTTCTCTAAGAGCAGAAATATATCGATCATCTCCTGATTAGCAATGCTAACAAAACTGCTATTGCTATTAACGTTGTTATAAATATCGTTGTTGTTTCTTTCTCATTTGTTAAGGCGAAAGTATTTTCTATACCTTCTTGTTCACATGTATTTATTTTCCTGTTTCGTCTGTCATTTTTTTTCAGTCTGCGATATTGTTTACAAATTTTTCTGTCGAAGTGCTTCGGGGCATAATTGGTGCTACCCCATTTATTACAAGCAACTTTACCAGCTTTTCTAGAAGTCATATTAAATTACCAGTGAACTGCAATTTTAGAAAACAAATACATCATTTATGTATAAGACAAAACATTATTAACCCTTGCAATGGTATAGAATCAAAGCAGTTGTTTAGAAAAATGAAGCAAAAATGAAACGCATTGGAGATCATTTACCATCAATGTTTTACTTATTTCAGTCAGTAGGGAACGGCCATGCTGGAGCACCATCTTGAAGAATGTTAGTGGAATGGATCGACTACGTTACTTACTTTTGGAACCGGGTACTTATTCGGTCGGATACCTTATGCCGAACTGTTGAATTACAGGGAAATAAAAATACACAAACACAGGTTTGCAAGCGGTAGTGAGGGACATCACGGACGCAATCACACGCACACGCACATTCATACATACATAGATATATGCGTATAAGTATATATATATATATATATATATATATATATATATTATATATATATATATATATATATGGTGTTGTATGTATATACGTGTTTTTATACATATAATATACATATATATACACACATATATACGGGTATATAAATATATAGATATATATATGCATATTATCTCTCTCTCTCTCTCTCTCTCTCTCTCTCTATATATATATATATATATATAACGACGGGATTATTTCAGTTTCCGTCTCTCACATCTACTAACAATGCTCGATCGGCCCGGGGCAATAGTAAAAGACACTTACCCAGGATGCCTCGCAGTGAAACTGGAACCAAAGCCGTCTGACCGGAAAGTAATTTTCTTGCCACACGATCATACTTGTGCTGTCTTAATTACAAAAGGAGTACTGAAGAATAGACAAAGGGAATGATTTTAGCAGCTG
>NW_021833710.1:85000-87370 GCF_006345805.1 Octopus sinensis
CAGAGCTGTGACCATGCTGCTGATGCACCGCCGTTTATATATATATATATATTATAATATATATATATATATATATATATATAATATATATAGAGAGAGAGAGAGAGAGAGGACAGACAGACAGAAAGAGAGAGAGAGAAAGAGAGAGAGAGATGAGAATGTGTGTCTGTCTGTTTGTGTGAATCCCTAAAACTTGAGAACTACACAACCAATTTCATTCAAATTTTACACGTGCCCTACTTAAGGTCCATGCAGTATCATGGGCCAAAAGCATTTTCAACTGCTTACCTAATGCGAGCCCAGAGCAATCTCTTATCTCTTACACTATTTCCGTATTACGTCTGTATTGTAATGTGAAATAATATTTTTAGTTTGAAAGATGTGCCCTATATATATATATATATATATATATATATATATATATATATATATATATATATATTATATATATGACATTCCAAAACCGAGTCATCGATTTTCACGTATGGGGCATCAAAAGATTTAGTACTATTTCGGCTACAAACTAAAGTTCATTCCCATTCATATAATTGCATTTTCATAACTGTAATATACTATATACAAACTATGATATCTTATTCCTGATAAACGCCAGGTATCTCTGCGAGTAATTTATATTCTTTTATTCTGTTATTTGTTTCAGTCATTTGAATACCGCCTTTAGTCGAACAAATCAACCCCAGGAAATATGCTTTGTAAGCCAATACTTTTGCTATCCGTACTTTTTGCCGAAAAGCTATGTCACGGAGTTATTAACATAACAACATCGATTGCCAAGCGATGGTGGGGGCACAAACACAGAATACAAACATACATGGTCATATATATATATATATATATATATATACGTTTAAATATTTGTTGTGCAAGATTTTTTATGTGAAGTCGTGTGTTGAATAAGATTAAGATTAATTTAAAAAATAAATATCACTGAAGCAAATTAACACCAAATATATAGTGCGTGTGTTTTTATTGGCTAAACTGGCAATATGACCATTCCGAAATATAACAATATATATATATATATATATGTATGTATGTATATGTATGCATGTATGTATGTATGTATGTATGTATGTATGTATGTATGTATGTATGTATGTATGTATGTATGTATGTATATACGACGGACTTCTTTCAGCTTCCGTCTACTAAATCCACTCACAAGGATCTATGGCCATTTTGGGAGCTCACCACGCAGTTTATTTACACTGAAGTGCAACGCGGTGATGAACCCTTCATCAGGCTGAACAGGAAACAGGGACACGCACAGATCAAAATATTTTAAATATATATGTGAGTGTTGAATTTGACTTGTGAAATCCGCTCATTATGAACATTTGAACGTACTTGTGTGGAAGGGGTAAACGACTTTTTTTCAAGATATATGCGAATTTGACCTGTAGATGTCTGTTTACTTATGAATTTTGGACGTACGTGTATGAGGTAAATAAAAAACATTTTTTCAAACATTTGAAAAAAAAATTTCTTTTAATTTAAAAAAAAATATTTTAATCGTCTGATAAAACTTTATTTTTAACTTTACTTATTTTATAGTTGTCTATGAAATTTTTTGGTAGCTTTTGAATTTTAGCCGTTTATACTTAACTTTTTGATAGGCAGTTCTATTTGTATTGTATTCCATTATATACTTTTAATTTCTGTGATTTTATCTATATGTATTATTTTTATGTGTTTGTGACCCATGGTGATTTTTATATATGTTCAAATGTTTGAGGGGTGGTGCTGTTTGTGAGCCAAATTTAATGATTGTTCTATAACCAATGCTTCTTTATCTTCGTCTCTTTTAAATTTGAGCACTTCATTTGCAGTCCTATAAACCCTTTTGTTTTTATTAGAAGAGACAAATATTATTTCTTGTTGTATACATACATACATACATATATACATACAAGCATACATACATACATACATTCATTCATACATATATATATATATATATATAATATATATAATATATATATATATATCACCGTGACCGACTAGGCCATCAGATGTTGTTACACATCGCTGGTCACAATACACTTCGCATTGTTTTTAGCCTTCAAATGGCGAGCAGGCCAACAGAAGAAAGAGTGAGAGAAGTTGTGGCGAAAGAGTACAGCAGGGATCGCCACCACCTCCTGCCGGAGTCTCGTGGAGCTTTAGGGGACTTCGCTCAATAAACACTCACAACGCCCTGTCTGGGAATCGAAACCGCGATCCTACGACCGCGAGTCCGCTACCCTAATCACTAGGCCATTGCGCGCCCCATATATATATATATATATATATTATATATATATATATATATATATATATATATATATATATATATATTATATATATATA
>NW_021833711.1:0-7500 GCF_006345805.1 Octopus sinensis
AAAAGTGGCCTAAATGTCTCTCCTCGCCAGTCATCGACGTGAAACTTCACAATTCATGTCTGTAATGCAAGCCATATGCTACAAATGTGTCCCAGAGAGAAAGGCCACTGTACACAAGAACAAAATCCCCAGTGAGAGGAAAATCTTAATGAGACGGCGTACGAAATTTTCAAATCGCCTAAACAAACAGATTGAAAGCAGTGAAATGTCCCGCCTAAAAATAAAACTGTTGGAAATCGAAAATGTCTGCAACTCTCCCATGAAAAAGAAAGAGCAACAAAGAAGCCTGGGCTATAGAAAACATAAAAATCAACCCAGAGCTTTCTACAGGTATGGCCAAAGAAACAGCTACAGTGCACTGTAGAATAGGGCCACTCCTTGAAAAGGATGGCACACTTACAGGAAAACCATGAGGGTAAGTGAAATACTGAATGAGCAATTCAAGAGTGTTTTCACTCCACCCCTTGGGCATCTCCAATCACCAATCCAACTGACTTTTTTACCACTGCAGATATAAAATCAGAGGCGGCGACGATAGATTACATCGATAAAGGAAGACGACGATGTAACCAAGGCTATAGATGAAATGAAAACAGACTCAGCTACTGGCCCCGATGGATTCCCGGCAATCCTCCTAAAAGCATGTAAGAGAGTCCTAGCAAGACCGCTGCAGTTCCTCTTTCAGAGCTTTCTTGCAGCTGGCAAACTTCCAGGAAAACTGAAGGAAGGTAAAATATGCCCCATTCATAAAGGAGGTAGCAGATCGGAAGCCAAGAACTATAGACCTATCTCTCTGACCTCACACAGCAAGGTCATGGAACGAATAGTCAGACGGAAGCTGATCACCTTCCTTGAAGAGAATGACTTGCTGCCCGACACCCAACATGGTTTCCGACCAGGGAGAAGCTGTTTAACTCAGCTCCTACAACACTATGACTGGGTGCTGAAACGGCTGCTCAACCACTCAAATGTGGAAGTGATATATCTCGACTTTGCAAAGGGCCTTGATATAAAGTCGATCATGGAATGATATGTCACAAACTGCGTGATCTCAACATAGTTGGAAAACTGGGAGAATGGCTTCATGACTTTCTGAAGGATAGAAGTCAGGTGGTAGTAGCCAATGGGGCCACCTCCATTAACACACAAATAGTGAGCGGTGTTCCGCAGGGCACTGTTCTGGGACCACTACTGTCATAATGGCCCTCTCAGACATGCCTCAGCCATGCAGAGAGCCACGATCACAGTTATGCAGATGATACAAAAGTTTCACAGGCAATACAGAACCCTGAGGACACTAAACACCTGCAATGTGAGCTGGACGAAATATACAAGTGGGCTGAAAAGAATAGCATGCAGTTCAATGCTGGAAAGTTTCAAGCTTTATACTATCAGCATGCAAAACTGAATGCAATACCCAATGAATACACTGGACCCGGAGGGATTGCAATCCCAGAGGCACAATCAGTGCGTGACCTGGGTATTCACATGAGTGATGACGCGACCTTTCATGTACATGTTGCTAAACTGACAATGAAATGTAGACGGCTGGCTGGATGGATTCTTAGAACCTTTAGAACAAGAGAACAAAAAACCATGAATACACTGGACCCGGAGGGATTGCAATCCCAGAGGCACAATCAGTGGTAAAAAAGTCAGTTGGATTGGTGATTTGGAGATGCCCAAGGGGTGGAGTGAAAACACTCTTGAATTGCTCATTCAGTATTTCACTTACCCTCATTGGTTTTCCTGTAAGTGTGCCATCCTTTTCGAGGAGTGGCCCTATTCTACAGTGCACTGTAGCTGTTTCTTTGGCATACCTGTAGAAAGCTCTGGGGTTAGATTTTATGTTTTCTATAGCCCAGGCTTCTTTGTCTGCTCTTTCTTTTTCATGGGAGAGTTGCAGACATTTTTCGATTTCCAACAGTTTTATTTTTAGGCGGGACTTTTCACTGCTTTCAATCTGTTTGTTTAGGCGATTTGAAAATTTCGTACGCCGTCTCATTAAAATTTTCCTCTCTGGGGATTTTGTTCTTGTGTACAGTGGCCTTTCTCTCTGGGACACATTTGTAGCATATGGCTTGCATTACAGACATGAATTGTTGAAGTTTCACGTCGATGTCTGGCGAGGAGAGACATTTAGGCCAGTTTGTTGAGGATCTCTTTCTCAATTGTTTCCAGTTTGCCTTATGGTAGTTCAAGCTGGAAAGATTTTGAGGGTTTCTTGTAGGCTGCATGTCCGTGCTCTCTTTTGGCCCGTACATGGTCAGCTCTATCATGTTGTGATCCGAGAGTAGTGTCGGTGTCACTTTCACATTATGGATGAGATCCATGTCATTTGTGAAGCAGAGATCCAGTGTGTTACCTGCCCTGGTTGGTTGGAGTATTACCTGCTCCATGTACAGGGTGTTGATGAGGTTCAGGAGGGACCTCGCCTGTCCTCGTTCACATCTTGTCATTCCTGGGAGAGAAAGGCCCTCGGGCCATCTGACATTGGGCAGATTGAAGTCTCCCATAAGAAGCACACCTATGTGTTGCTGTGTATATGGTAGAATTTCTTCTATTTTTATAAGGCAGTCTTCAAACTTGCCCACATGGCTTGGGGCATCTGGAGGGCGATATGTAGCACACACAACTACATCAAGTTGCCTAATATGTACAATTAGTGTGTCACACACCGAGTTGAGTATGACAAGAGGACCTGGGGTGTGAGGTCCTCACGGATGTACATAGCAACACCTCCATGACTCCTTTCTTTCCTGTCGGTCCGTAGTACAGCATACTGTGGTATGTGTAACTCCGCATCTGCTATGTCGGTTTCAGGTGCGTTTCTGTAAGTGCTATGCATAAGGCTTGATTGCATGCAACAAAGTCTCTCAGGAACGGGATCTTTGTCCTGTTACTGAGTGTTTGCAGTCCTCTGATGTTCAGTAGGAGTATCGAGGTGAGGTGTACGTTGTTGCCGGCGGTGTCCATCCTGTGTCTGTTTGCTGCGGTGGTCTGGTATATAGTGGGTAGTCCCACCTGCGGGCTTGGGTTTGATGAAGCCAGGTCAGCTGCTGTACAATCTTTTGTGCCATGCACAAAAAAGATTGTTGCTCAGCAGCTGCTCTTTCGACAACATCATGTTGGCTGTTTGTGGCGCGCACAACATCTGCGTACCTCCGCTTTGGGGCAGGTGGTGCGTAGTCCATCCCTTTTCTTTGTGTTGATGGTTTGTCCATCTGCCTCGTGTCTCTGTGGCAGGGTCCCCGATGTGCAAAGCGGCAGCCTGCACCTTCCTTTCCGTGCCAGCAGGAACCTCTCAGGTAGAACATACACACCCGTGTGCGCTGTTTGATTCCATCCTTTGCGGTTCCACTTCTACTCCTTGTTGTTTCTCTCTTTGGTCCTGCTTGAGCTTTTTCTTTTCCTTTAGCTCTTCCAGTCCTTCTTTTAGTTCTTCTTCCTCCCTCTACCTCTTCACCGGGTTCTCCGTCTCCATGGCCCTTGCTGCCGGTTGGAGAACTTGCACCTGGGTTCACTTCCCGGGCAGGTTTCTCATTCAAAACCTCCTCCTGGGCGTCCACCAGGTGGGGGTGACTTCTTTCATCGTCTCCATTCTTGCCATCTTTGCCCCGCTCGTTCTCAAAGATGGCATCAAGTGCGCCAATGTGCGACCGTACAAGCGCATATGAGCGCACGAATTCCTGTCTCTTTCGCTCCATCTGAGCCGCTGTCCTCTTGTAGCCTCTGCTCTTCAACGCAGCCGCAATCACCTCGCTAGGGCTATCTCCGCCGGCGCACTCCCATGCTCGTACGAATAAATCCAGCTCGTCACGTCTCCATGCTCTGGACATGCTGGATAATCCGTCTATCCGTTTATCTATCTAATTATGTTCGAGAGAAGACAGGAAGATATTAAGGCTAATTAGAAGATAGAGTACTTGAAAAAGAAATATTAACAATATTAAAGTTTGTGTAAAAACGTTATTTGGGTAAAAACGTTATTTAATCTTAAGGCTAATTAGGAGATAGAGTATCTGAAAATATATTAGCAATATTAATATTATATTAGAGTGTGGGTAAAAAAACGTTATGTAATCTTAAGGCTAATTTGGAGATAGAGTATCTGAAAATATATTAGCACTATTAATATTATATTAGAGTGTGGGTAATATTAAACGTTATTTAATTTAATCTTAAGGCTAATTAGAAGACAGAGTATCTGAAAAATTATATATACAATATTAAGCAATATTAACCGTTATTTAATTTAATCTTAAGGCTAATTAGACGTTATTAATATTAAACGTTATTTAATTTAATCTTAAGGCTAATTAGAAGATAGAGTATCTGAAAATATATTAGCAATATTAATATATATTAGAGTGTGGATAAAAACGTTATTTAATCTTAAGGCTAATCAGGAGATAGAGTATCTGAAAATATATTAGCAATGTAATATTATATTAGAGTGTGGGTAAAAAAACGTTATTTAATTTAATCTAAGGCTAATTAGAAGATAGAGTATCTGAAGAATTATTAACAATGTTAAAACAATATTAAACGTTATTTAATTTAATCTTAAGGCTAATTAACAATAATTATTAACAATATTAAACAATATTGAACGTTATTTAATTAATCCTAAGGCTAATTAACAATAATTATTAACAATATTAAACAATATTAACGTTATTTAATTTAATCTTAAGGCTAATTAACAGTAATTATTAACAATATTAAACAACATTAACGTTATTTAATTTAATCCTAAGGCTAATTAACAATAATTATTAACAATATTAAACGTTATTTAATTTAATCCTAAGGCTAATTAGACGTTATTAATATTAAACGTTATTTAATTTAATCTTAAGGCTAATTAGAAGATAGAGTATCTGAAAAATTATTAACAATATTAAAACAATATTAAACGTTATTTAATTTAATCTAAGGCTAATTAACAATAATTATTAACAATATTAAACAATATTAAACGTTATTAATTTAATCCTAAGGCTAATTAGACGTTATTAATATTAAACGTTATTTAATTTAATCTTAAGGCTAATTAGAAGTAGAGTATCTGAAAAATTATTAACAATATTAAAACAATATTAAACGTTATTTAATTTAATCTTAAGGCTAATTAACAATATTATTAACAATATTAAACAATATTAAACGTTATTTAATTTAATCCTAAGGCTAATTTGACGGTATCAATATAAACGTTATTTAATTTAATCTTAAGGCTAATTAGAAGATAGAGTATCTGGAAAATTATTATATCGAGAACAGTTATTGAAAATGTAAACAAACAAAATGACGATCGCAACTTTAACTAAGATGTGGGCCTAAGTGAAAGATAAAATAGAATAATAAATAAAATATGAAATAGATGAAATTGATACTTAATCCAACAATGTGGTCTGGATTATTTTTTTTTGGTTTACGGGATTTTTTTCAGGAGAGATGCTTCTTTTTTCTTTCTTGCAGGAGATAACTTGATTCAGTTATTTTTGCACCATGTGCGTTTCGGCGAAAATGAAAATTACTGTGTATATGTATATATTTATATATATATTTTAAAAAATATTTTTAACCAAAGTGTTGTAGTGATCTCTATGACTTAGAGTTTTACGTTTTGCAATTACAGTGGGTTATTTCGCCGTTCTATGCAGACTTTTTCACAGAGCAAAGGCAATCACGTCTTTCTCTGCTGAAAACGGAACCGGATATATATATATATTTTTATATATATTATAATATATTTTTATATATATATATATATATATATTTTTATATATATATATAATATATATATATATTTTAATATATATATATATATATATATATACTATATATATATATATATAATATATATATATATAATATATATATATTTATATATATATATATATATATTTATATATAATATATATTATATATATATATTGTTTTATATATATATATATATATATATATATTTTTTATATTATATTATATATATATATATATATATATTTATATATATATTATATATATATATATATATTATATAGATATTATATATATATTATATATAATATATTATATATATATATATATATATATATATATATATATATATTTTTTATATTATATATATATATTATATATTTATATATATATATATATATATTTTTATATATATATATATATATATATATATATATATATATATAGATAAGAAAGTTTGTTTGGTAAAGCACGTGGGTGAATATATAAGAAAATAGTAAAGTGTGAAAAAACGACAGAAGGCTTAAATGTTAAAAAATATATATATTTGTGTCAAAATGTCTGGAGAATATTGGAAAAATTTTTTTCCTTTCCTTAAAATGACATAATTTTAAAATTTTTAAAGAAATTACCGGTTTCGCGTGTAGCTTTTCAAATTTCTTGTGACGTTATGTTTATATGTATGGAATTATCGTTGTTTTTATTTCCAGGAGATTTCTAAATAAGGGGAGGTAGTGAGTGATTTTTTCCGGTGTAGGGGAGATAATCGCTTAAAAAATTTTTTTTTCCCATTTCTTGTTAATTTCTCTGTGTCAGTATGTTCGGATGGTTGAGTCTGGGTTTGTACTTTTCAATGAAGAATGTTTCCTTGTTCAGTCTCATTTGTGTTGATGATCCGAAAGCACATTGGTAAAATGGGAAGATTAAAAATGTGGCAGTAGTTGCTTTGCGCATTTCTCGATGTGCTCACTAAAAGGTATCATTCTATATTCTGGGAATGCAATCTGTTGTCGATGCAGTGTGCATCTGCGCCTGAGTGATAGTCCCGTGGAACCCACGTAGTCTTGGTGGCAGCCCGAGCATTTAATAACATAAATTATGTTTTCAGAGGCACAAGTAAAGTTAGATTTGATCTTAAATTTCTGTCCCTCTTTAAAGAAGAATTCTGATCCTTCCAATAGGTTAGGACATGTTGCACAGTTCGATCTACCACATTTTTTAACTTTTGCATCCGTAATTTTAGAAGACAATTTTGCCTTTGTGAGAATCTTTTTAAGTGATTTAGGCTGTTTGTAGCTTTTAATGATTTGGTGTATGTTTAGAATTTCCTTTAATTTTGGGTTTTTATGAAGTATTGGTAAATTCTGGGTGATGATGGTGAAGGCTTCTTTGTTTCTGGGGTTGTATGTAGATATGTAAGGTAGTATTTTCGGGGAAGGTGTGTTGTTGTGTTGAACTTTTCTTAAAGTTTCTATGTTGATTTCTGTTGCACGTCTGATCCCATCCTCTATGAGTTGAGCTGGGTAATGTCTGTCAATTAGGGTGTTTTTGAGTTCTTGCAGTCTAAAGTTCCTGGTATTTTGTTCTGACACTATTGTGCATATCCTTCTTGCAAGGTTGAAGGGGATGTTTGTTTTAGTGTGTCTTGGGTGGCATGAATAAAAAGAAGGTATTGTTTGGCGTCTGTGGCTTTGTAAAAAATGTCTGTTTCTATTTTAAGGTTAATTTTTTTAA
>NW_021833711.1:10000-56872 GCF_006345805.1 Octopus sinensis
AGATGCACACTGCATCGACAACAGATTGCATTCCCAGAATATAGAATGATACCTTTTAGTGAGCACATCGAGAAATGCGCAAAGCAACTACTGCCACAATTTTTAATCTTCCCATTTTACCAATGTGCTTTCGGATCATCAACACAAATGAGACTGAACAAGGAAACATTCTTCATTGAAAAGTACAAACCCAGACTCAACCATCCGAACATACTGACACAGAAATTAACAAGGAAATGGGAAAAAAAAATTTTTTAAGCGATTATCTCCCCTACACCGGAAAAAATCACTCACTACCTCCCCTTATTTAGAAATCTCCTGGAAATAAAAACAACGATAATTCCATACAATATAAACATAACGTCACAAGAAATTTGAAAAGCTACACGCGAAACCGGTAATTTCTTTAAAAATTTTAAAATTATGTCATTTTAAGGAAAGGAAAAAAATTTTTCCAATATTCTCCAGACATTTTGACACAAATATATATATTTTTTAACATTTAAGCCTTCTGTCGTTTTTTCACACTTTACTATTTTCTTATATATATATATATATATATATATATATATATATATATATTATATATATATATATATATAATATATATATATATATATATATATATATTATATATATATATATATATATATATATTATATTTTTATATATATATATATATATATAATATATATTATATTTTTATATATATAATATATTATATATATATATTGTTATATTTCGGAATGGTCATATTGCCAGTTTAGCCAATAAAAACACACGCACTATATATTTGGTGTTATTTTGCTTCAGTGATATTTATTTTTTACATTAATCTTAATCTTATTTCGGCCAAAGAACTTTGGCCGAAATAAGATTAAGATTAATGTAAAAAATAAATATCACTGAAGCAAAATAACACCAAATATATAGTGCGTGTGTTTTTATTGGCTAAACTGGCAATATGACCATTCCGAAATATAACAATATCTGTTTCAACACACGACTTCACATAAAAAATCTTGCACAACAAATATTTAAACGTATATATATATATTTATATATATATATATTTTTATATATATATATTATATATATATATATATATATGTATATATGAATAAAAAATGGAGTTAACGCAGGTGTAATAAATATTCTTACTTTCGACACATGTTTCGAAAATTCCACTGATACCATTCAAAAGAATATATGGTATAAATATTGCAATCTTCTCTTCGGAAAGTGAAAAAAACGAAACTTGTCAATACGACATTTTAGCAAAAAATGATGGATTTGAATAGCGATTGACAAGTTTCGTTTTTTTCACTTTCCCAAAGAGAATATTGCATTGTTTATACCATTTATTCTTTTGAATTGTATCAGTGGAATTTTCGAAACATGTGTCGAAAGTAAAAATATTTGTTTAAACCTGCGGTAACTCCATTTTTTATTCATATTATTCAAATATTCAACGTAACCACGAAGTTTCTACCTTTATAAACAAGGAGTTACAACACCTTTACTTGTGAGATTTTTGCTGCCCTTGTAACTATTTATTTATTTTTCCGCGTTAATTGTTAACAAGGTAAAAATACACTCATCTATATATATATATATGTATATATATATATATATATATATATATATAATATATATATATATATATATATATATATGTATATGTGTATATATATATATATATTGATTGATTGATTGATTGATTGATTCTAGTTTCAGCTTATGAGCTGTGGCCATGCTGGGGCACTGCCATTTGGTGTTGCTACTTGGTTTCACTTCATGGAGGCTTTCTAGCAACTGCTATTTGGTGCATGAGAGAGTTCGATGCAGCTGCCCTCATCTGCCCCTCCTGCCTTGAAGTTGGTTCATCTGGGACACCTGACAGGAAGAGATCCAGCTTCATTTTAAAGACATCTGTATCCACCCCATGCAGGTCTCTCAGGTTCTTCGGGAGGATATTGAAGAGCTGTGGGCCTCGGAAGCCCAGGCTATCACAGAATCTTGTCCTACATCTTGATGGCAGGTTTGGAGTCCTAGGCACCACGCAGTGGCATCCAGTTCTGGCATTTGCGTAACTCTCGATGCCAAAGTTCAGGACACTTCCCTCCAGGATCTTCCAGATGTATATTATGGCATATCTTTCCCGCCTACGCTCCAGGGAATATAATTTTAATCTCTTGAGTCTTTCCCAGTAGCTTACATTCTGCATAGAGGCTATCTTCTTTGTGTAGCTTCGTTGGATCGCCTCAAGTTCTGTGATCAACTTGACACTGGATGGTGACCATAGCTGAGAGCAATAGTCAAAGTGGCTTAGGACAAGTGTCTTCCAGAGGACCATCATGGTTTCTTGTTCTCTTGTTCTAAAGGTTCTAAGAATCCATCCAGCCAGCCGTCTACATTTCATTGTCAGTTTAGCAACATGTACATGAAAGGTCGCGTCATCACTCATGTGAATACCCAGGTCACGCACTGATTGTGCCTCTGGGATTGCAATCCCTCCGGGTCCAGTGTGTTCATTGGGTATTGCATTCAGTTTTGCATGCTGATAGTATAAAGCTTGAAACTTTCCAACATTGAACTGCATGCTATTCTTTTCAGCCCACTTGTATATTTCGTCCAGCTCACATTGCAGGTGTTTAGTGTCCTCAGGGTTCTGTATTGCCTGTGAAACTTTTGTATCATCTGCATAACTTGTGATCGTGGCTCTCTGCGTGGCTGAGGGCATGTCTGAGAGGGCCATTATGAACAGTAGTGGTCCCAGAACAGTGCCCTGCGGAACACCGCTCACTATTTGTGTGTTAATGGAGGAGGCCCCGTTGGCTACTACCACCTGACTTCTATTCTTCAGAAAGTCATGAAGCCATTCTCCCAGTTTTCCAACTATGTTGAGATCACGCAGTTTGTGACATATCATTCCATGATCGACTTTATCAAAGGCCTTTGCAAAGTCGAGATATATCACTTCCACATTTGAGTGGTTGAGCAGCCGTTTCAGCACCCAGTCATAGTGTTGTAGGAGCTGAGTTTAACAGCTTCTCCCTGGTCGGAAACCATGTTGGGTGTCGGGCAGCAAGTCATTCTCTTCAAGGAAGGCGATCAGCTTCCTTCTGACTATTCGTTCCATGACCTTGCTGATGTGTGAGGTCAGAGAGATAGGTCTATAGTTCTTGGCTTCCGCTCTGCTACCTCCTTTATGAATGGGGCATATTTTACCTTCCTTCAGTTTTCCTGGAAGTTTGCCAGCTGCAAGAAAGCTCTGAAAGAGGAACTGCAGTGGTCTTGCTAGGACTCTCTTACATGCTTTTAGGAGGATTGCCGGGAATCCATCGGGGCCAGTAGCTGAGTCTGTTTTCATTTCATCTATAGCCTTGGTTACATCGTCTTCCTTTATATCGATGTAATCTATCGTCGCCGCCTCTGATTTTATATCTGCAGTGGTAAAAAAGTCAGTTATATATATATATATATATATATATATATATATATATATATATATATATATATATATAATATATATATATATATGATTGATTGATTGATTGATTGATTGATGATTGATTCTAGTTTCAGCTCACGAGCTGTGGCCATGCTGGGGCACCGCCATTTGGTGTTGCCACATGATTTTACTTCACGAATGCTTTTTAGCAACTGCCATTTGATGCATGAGAGAGTTCGATGCAACTGCCCTCATCTGCACCTCCTGCCGTGAAGTTGGTTCATCTGGGATACCTGACAAGAAGAGATCCAGTTTTATTTTTAAAGACATCTGCATCCACCCCATGCAGGTCTCTTAGGTTCTTCGGGAGGATATTGAAGAGCTGTGGGCCTGGGAAGCCCAGGCTATCACAGTATCTTGTCCTACATATTGATGGCGCAATAGCCCAGTGGTTAGGGCAGCGGACTCGCGGTCGTAGGATCGCGGTTTCGATTCCCAGACCGGGCGTTGTGAGTGTTTATTGAGCGAAAACACCTAAAAGCTCCACGAGGCTCCGGCAGGGGTTGGTGATCCCTGCTGTACTCTTTCACCACACTTTCACCACTCTTTCTGTCACTCTTTCGTCTGTTGGCCTGCTCGCATAGCCAGCGGGGTGGCGTCATTCGAAGGCTAAAGCAACGCGAATGTATTGTGACCAGCGATGTATAGCAGCATCTGATGGCCTGGTCGGTCACGGGAGAAAATAAACAGCTTCAGACAATGCAGAAAGTTTAGTAAAACCTTTACATTTCAGGTACAAAGGCCCATCTTCAGAATAAAAGAACAATCTGAATTTTTCTTAGACAACTCTTTTCTTCTGAAGATGGCTTTGGCACCTGAAATATAAAGATTTTATTAAACCTACTGCATTGCCAGAACTTTCTTTTTCTCTCTTTTTACATTCTTCGATATTACAATGTTTCAAGCGAAGTATAACGCTTTTATGCACATACACACTCACGCACACACACACACACACACACACGCACACACACACACACACACACACACACACACACACACACACACACACACACACACACACATATATATATATATATATTCTACTAATAATGATGTTAAAAATGGTTTAGCTCAGTAATATGTGTTTCTAGGAATGTTGTTGGTTTTATTTTCATTTTAGTTCATGGTTCTTGCTTTGAAGACGCCCTAATTTTAAACAAATTTTTACAGATCAATTTTTAAACACTGCTCCCTCGTCCTCGGAAGCATATAAACAGGGTTCAAATTTTTATTTTGCACACACGAAAATTGTTAGCAGGTGCACTTGCCCCCTGTGCACCTCATGTTCCCAGTCTCTTATAAACAACAAAATTTAGAACAAGTAAACCACAAACCACAAATTCATGATACTTTATAGATTGCAATGAAGGTAAGAGCAACGCAGGAGGAGTTTACAACAGCTTCTTTGGATTGATGTTTGATGTTAACTTGAGAATTATTTTCTCTTTCATTGAAATGAATGAATAGAGAGAGAGAGAGAGAGAAAGAAAGAAAGAAAGAAAGAAAGAAAGAGTGAGAGAGAGAAGGAGGAGATGGTAAAGTGGTCAACATTCATGTGTTGAGTTCAAATCCACTGTTGAGACATGTGTTTCTATGTACATAACTTTATTTTATATTGTCACAACTCGGCTCTAAGGAATTAGTACCAAAACAATTTAGTTCAGTCTCAGACCAGAATAACAGTTGACTCTATCTATTTTACTATTGTCATTGAAATTTGGTTCTGATAATGTCACTATAAATCATCCCTGAAATGTGTTACAGCTAAGCTCACATTAAATTCGTTTTATATAATGCCTTTATTTACAGGGAGACAACGTTATTGGATAGTATGTGTGTGTTTTAAAGGAATTTTCAAAATATTTGTTCATTCTTAGATTACTTCTTATTTGAAGATCTAATTTTAATGAATTCTTTAAATTTCTTCTTTTATTATCAGGGATTTGGTGGAGCAGCAGACGTTATGGCAAGTGTTTACCGAAAATTATTTGGATATGTAAAGGAAGAGCATACACAGTTAGATAGACGGTTTGTTCTTTATTTTGATCGAATAATAATTTTGTCATTGTGCTGAAGTGGGAGTAATTTTGTTTTTCACTTAGGTGACCTAATTAGCAGGTGACCTAGTTAGCTCAGAGGAAATCTTCTCGAAATTAAATTGTGGTAAAAATGTCAGAGGTTTTACCTCTGTTACTAATCAAATGTTGTGTGCAAAATAGAAGACTGTCGTGGTTCAGTCATGTGATGCATATTGGTGAGGACAATTCCATAAAGAAGGAACTTGTAGAAGATCGTTGTGGAAGAATCCTGAACACTCCCACTTGACTGTATTGATTACTTTGTTAGGGCGATGTGTCTAGGTTTAATATCGTACCCACGTTCAAGTGGCACGGGTTCCCTGTAAACATAATAATCCTGCAATAGTTTATTTTAGATAACCGCACGTTAGATATTTATTTGAGTAATACTTTTTTACACCCCGACGTGTAAACGCATGTCATAACATTTTTGGCGACGAGATTATTTCGAAGCTCATGCTGGGCAGATTGTTGCTAGAACACGGGAAGTTCACCAGCTGCTCTAATTCAAACAGAGCAACAAGAACAATGACAGTTGTTGTTGATACAAAAACAGCAACAAAACTAGCAACTGTAGAAGCAGCAGCAGCAGCATCAACGGTTGTTGGGGTTTCAGAAGCAATAGCAAATCTTAGTACAGCTAATACAGAATAAAATAGAAAATACATTCAGTTCATTCACTCCTGACATGGTCGCAAACTCCATAGGAGAACTCGCATATGACCTAAATGAGGGCAGTAACTTTCCTGCTTACGTTTGAAGGTATAAAGAAATTCTTAGTGAAGAAGGCTTCGACTGACAAGATGAAAAATCTCGACTCTCATTGAGAAAGTTAGGGCTAGCCGAGATGAGAAATATTGCTGTTACATATTATCAAAGAGACTGGGTGAAGTCTGTTTTGAAGAAACTGTGGATACTGTATCCAAAATTCTCAATGAAAAATTCTTTATTTGATATGCGCTGGTACTGCATAAATGATACAAAAAAGAGGACGATGATTTTATTACATATGCTGAAATTGTTATTAGGGAATGCGAAAGATTTAAAATCAATGAATTACCAAAATTCTTAATTTTCATGCACGGTTTAATGGCAAAGGAAGATGCAGAAATTTGTAACTGAATTCTGACTAAATTTGAGCAGAATCAGAAGCTAACACTACAAAGAATAGCTGGGGAATGCTGGAGAATAATAAACTTAAGACATGATAGGAAACAAATTGAAGTGATTAACTGCTCTTATATACAGTAATGAAAAGCAGAAAACTAATCCTTATAAAAATCTAAAATGCTTCAAGTATGGTAAGATAGGTCATACAAAATCACACTGGACTCCCCTCCACCAAAAAATAAACTAGAAAAGAGTTCAATAGAAAAATAATGTCACCACTTTTACGGCGACATGAAATACAAAGGAAATTTATGGATGTAAAAATTAATAAGAAATGTAAAATAAAAACTAGATACAGGTAATGACTTTACTTTAATTATTGAAAACACATGGAAAAGAATCGGGAAATCTATGCTACAAAAATCCTCGAAGATTGCACGTGGTGTCTCAGGAATTAAATTAATTTCTAAAGACAAAATTATCTGTAACGTTACATTTCGCAGTAAGATTTTAAAGGCGAAATCTTATGTATAAAAAAATACAAGCAACCTTTCTGGGATTGGCTGGATGGAACTGTTTGACTTATGGGATTCATAAACAAGATTTGTAAAAATGTAATGGAGTCATACGCCAGTTCAAATACAGAGGTAGAAAGTTTTTAAAAAGAAGTGAATAAAGTAGTTCCCTGATGGTTTTTTGGACAAATAGGATCAGTGCAATAAATTCAAAGCCAACTTTTAGGTAAAAGAAAATTCATTATTGGTTTTCAAACACACAAGTAATTTACCATTTGAAACAATGGAACAGATAAATAAAGAATTAGACAGACTGTAAAAAATGAAAGTAATTGGAAAGATTGATTACTCAGGCTGGGCGAGTTCAATAGTATATACGTTAGAAAAAAAGTACAATAAAATACGTGCTTGTGCAATTTTCTTGACAGGAGTAAGAGAATATTTAAGACAGTATTAGTGCCCATTACCTATCCCAGAGGAAATCTTCTCGAAACTGAATTGTGGTAAATTTTTCTCGAAATTAGATCTTTCTGATGCAAATTCAAGTGGAAGATGAATGTTCCAAGCTACTAACAATTAATACCCATAAATGTCTGTAGAAATTTACTCGGCTTCTGTTTGGCATAAAAGTGGCTCTAGCTATAATCCATCGAGTGATGGCTGTGATGCTAGCAGAGCGTGACTTCATAATGGCCTATGTGGATGATATATTAATTAAAAGTGAATCCCGAGATCAGCATGTCACACATGTAAAATGTGTTTTTGAAAAAGTAAGAGATTATGTTTTCAAACTGAGCGAGGAGAAATGCGAATATTAAATATTTAGGACAAAACATTGATAAAAATTGTGGTTGACCAGATCCACCGAAGGCAGATGCGATTAAAAATATATTTCACTCCAATAAGTATGTCTACCTTACAATCCTATTATATATACCTGATAATCTATTATGAAATTTATATACCAAATATGCACAAGGTAACAGCTTTACTAAATAATCTACTAAAAAAGATGTGGAAATGGTCTGAAAATTGTCAGAAGGTTTTCGTCGAAATTAAAAGATATTATCATCAGATTTGTCTTTAACACATTTCGATCCTGCAGTGGAGATTACAGTACCTTTAGACGTCAGTGGGTACAGTATCGGAGCAGTAATACTACATAAATATGAAGATGTTACCATCATGAAGACTGTGGCTCATGCCTCACGTTCACTGTTACAGCAGAAATGAATTTCAGCCAAATCGAAAAAGAGGCTCCCGCCATTATGTTTACAGTGTAAATATTTCATAGATTTTTAGACCTTATAAATTTTTCACTACAGACATATCATCGTCTGTAATTATCTATATATGGGTCATAGAAAGGAATTCCTACCCATACTGTGAACAGATTGCAATGCTGGGGTATCATATTACTAAATTGTGATTTTTAAGGCGGAGTTCATACAATCTAAACATTTAGGACACACTGATTGTCAATATTGATACCAAAAAATACTGAGCCGTTTGAAGACGCCGTGATTGCTGCGTTGGGAGCGAGAAAAGAAGTTTAAAAATATTCTATGTCATGTCACATGTGAATTATCAGTTACATTACAAGACAAAATTAAAATCGGAAAACAATGAATTTATTTAGAAAATGAAAGGAATAGTGAAGGCTGAAAAAATGAAGTAAAAATATGTGTCTTGCAGAACGCAACACAAATTCGAACCTTTTCTCAATTTGTGACAATGTGTTAATGTACACAAGGATTTGTAGCGCCAGCTACACTACAGAAAGGAATACTAAAGAAATTTTACATTGGCCACCCAGGGATTTTTGAGAATAAAATCATTCATCAGAACTTATGTGTATTGGCCAACGATGGACCATGACATTGAAGAACTAGTGAGAACATGCAGAGGTTGTGCCCTAGCAGCAAAATCATCAACCACAAAATGGCAACAGATAACCCATTCTCTTGAATGCATGTTGATTAAGCAGGGCCACTTAACAGTTCATATTACCTTTTTGTGGTAGACAGTTCTTCTGAGCGGCTTGAAATGCATAAATGTAAAAAGCCGACATCCCCGGTTACAGTAAACTTTTTACACAAATCATTCACCGGATATGGTATTCAGGATACCAATGTGTCTGATAATGGAACTCATTTTACTTCAGACAAGTTCAAAAAATCTTGTAAAATGTTCGTTATCTAACTTGTGACTACGCTGACGTATCAACTAATGTCAAATGGACAATCGTTTTATCGATGCTTTTAAGAGTGTTTTAAAAAGGCGAACAATGAAGTAATGGATGACCTAACACTTCAACAATTTCTATGAATGTACCGAGTAACACCTAATCCAAAACCCCGTCTGGAATGTTACCTGCAGAATTAATGTTCCCTAGAAAGTTTAGATTCGTCTTTGACAAGTTGTTACCGAGTAACATAGCAAACAATAAATATAATTCAAAATATCTCAAGATAGCTGATATAGTTTTCTTTAAAATATATAGAAAGGGTAAAGAAATGTGACAGGGCAGTGTGATTACTAAAGAGATTGGAAAAGTGTTATCTTTGGTAAAAGGTAAAAATTTTGAATATAAAAGACAAACCTGCTTAGAAAACGATTTACAGAAGAAACGGCCACGAGAGATGAAATTCCCAAGGAAGTACTTTATGATATGTTTGAGGTACCAACACTTAAATAGATTGAAACCACATGTCCAAGTGCCAGAAAAAGGAAAAGAACCGAACCACTGGAATTAGACCCTAAACGTAAAAGATATTAAACTCCGTATGAGTTTAATTCTTAAAAAAGGAAGATATGGCAGAATCGTGAACACCCCCTCCCACGTGACTGAAAGTGGACTAAAGGATTTCAATGAGTAAGAACTGTGAGAACTGTCAAGGCAGTTGACAGTGTTGGTCGACTGTATTGGTTACTCTGTTAGTGCGACGTGTGTAGGTTTAATATCGTTCCTACATTCGAGTAATATGGAGCGCATTCCCGGTGAACATAATAATTCTGCGATAGGTTATTCTACACAACCACATTCCAAATATTTATTTGGGTAATGTTATTTTACAACCAGCGTGTACATGCACGTCATAACAAAGAAGGAGACTCAGAAAGACAAGGGGTGATGCTTTGGGGGGCCAGTCTCAAGTTGCTGATCCTTGGAGATGTCAAAGGACCAAGATATTTAGCACCTTGCTGTGCTTGAGAAAGCCTGCCCACCACAGCAGAACTAATAACCCACTCCTTTGGCACATGCTTGTTCGTGAAAAGCTCTATCTCACCACAATTCCCACTGTCTCAGGAAACTTTTGCCTCACATTTCATGTCCTACGCTCATCACTTGTTTATCCCTAATATTATTCCTCTACTATAATAGGCAATTATTATGTACCTCAACTTTCGTCATTTCTCCATTCCAGTACTTCCCAGAAACACTTCCTTTCCTCATTATCTTCCTCCAGCCATGCTCTCTCTCTCTCTCTCTCCTCCCTACTCAACACAAATAGAACCATTTCTATGTCTCATTATCTTACTTCATTCATTCCTTAACTCCTCTCTGCTAGAATCCATCCTTAGAACTATTTTCTTACCTCATTAACTCTCTCCAGGCATACTCTATCTCCCTTCTGCTAGACTCTATCTTTAAAACAACTTACTTTCTTCATTATATTTCTCCAGCCATACTCTCGCTTCCCTCTGCTAGACTTCAAATTCATAACCACTTCTATTTCTTTATATATTCCTCACTTCTTTGTCAGACTCTTGTCTTAGAACCACTTGTTTTTCCTCTCTATATTCTTCCTCTATATTTTTCCTCTCTATATACTTTCTCTCTGTGCTCTGTTAAACTCCATACATAG
Organism: Octopus sinensis; assembly: GCF_006345805.1. Lineage (NCBI taxonomy): Eukaryota > Metazoa > Mollusca > Cephalopoda > Octopoda > Octopodidae > Octopus > Octopus sinensis. Next base: position 21,090 of record NW_021833711.1, read on the forward strand.
AACCACTTCCTTTTCTCATTATCTTGATTAAGCCAGGCTCTCCTCCCCTCTGCTAGACTCTTTCATTAGAACCACATCCATTTGTCTCTATCTTACTCCAGCCATTCTCACTCTCACATCTGCTGAACTCCCCATTTCTTATGACTTCTAGGTTATCTATTTGCAAGATCCAAGAATTCATTAGCAATAATCTCTGAATTGTAGTTTATTCATGTCTTTTCCTCACCAATCTCAGATGTCCTGTAAAGATTATGGATGGTACCCTTCCTCCTTTAATTAAGCTCTGTTCCATCAAGGGTGAGGTCCCTCAGCAAACATCATTTGTTATCTATTTTACTATTAGTGTAGCCTGGATGACATTATTTATCATTAGGGCACCAAGGTAAGAAGTCTATCTTGTTTGTGACATCAGTGTAGACCTTATATTATTCTTTATATGCAACTTTCTCTCATCACTATAAAAAGTTGAAATAATTTGTCTTTCTAGAGCACTCCTACTGAAATATGACATCGATATGGAAATTATTCGAAGACATAAAAAGTATTTGAATAGAACGAAGAGAATTGAGCCGTTAAAATATGCGATTGATTCCCTGAAACACCAAAACTTGCTATCTGTTTACAATATACACTCAAGTGAAGACTTTGATGTGGTAATCAAGAAGGCTGTGTTCAAAGGTAATAAAAAATATCTAAAAAGTTTCTGGAATGTCAGTGTTTTACATGTTGTCATTAGCATTGTACTTTGTCAGTGGTAAACACATTTAACTTAAAAATTCCCCTTCTCTACATTACTGTAAATAGATATTAAAAACAGTATGCTTGTATAATTGCTGAACCGATGAATATTTCTCAGATTTGAGGAACCAAATTTGATCTTATCCATAGAAATAATTACTTGAAAATTGTTCTTGTCTAGAACATGATATATAAACTAAAGATAAGAAGGGGTCTAGAGCACGGACAACAGAAGCTTATGGAAAGATAAACATTACTGCTCTTTCACATCAAACTTACTGATTTCATAAAAATATTGCACTTTTCTACCTCAAATTGGTTCTCATAATGTGTAATATTATTCAATAAAACTATTTTGCATCATCCTCATCATCATTGTTTAACATCTGCTTTCCATGCTGGCATGGGTTGGACAGTTTGACAGAGGACTGGTGAGCCAGGAGGCTGCACCAGGCTCCAATCTGATCTGGTAAGGTTTCTACAGCTCGATGCCCTTAACACCAACAGTTCTGAGAGTGTAGTGGGTGTTTTTTTTACATGCCACCGGCATAGGGGCCAGTCAGGCATCATTGGCATCAACCATTTTCGAATGGTGCTTTTCACATGCCACTGGCATGGTAGCCAGTCAGATAGCACTGGCATCGACCACACTTGTATGATGCTTTTTACGTGTCTCCAACACTGGAGCCAGTCCAACAACACTGGCATCAACCACACTCTAATGGTGCTTTTTACATGCCACTGGCATGGAAGCCAGTCAGGCAGTACTGGTATTAACCATGGCAACAAGTGTTTATTAGAGGCAGTCTATTAAATAAATTTTATTTTCCCTTTAGTATAGTGATGACTTTTATCAATTGCCTTTATTTATATTCCGAACATTAAAACAGTAATCCTATCTTACATTATCTATATTATAAACAAGTTTTATTGTCATTGTTCAGTCAGTATGACACTTATATAGATTGTTATGAAATATTTTTGATATTTGTCAATGAATATTATGAATATTATGTTCTTCAAGAACATGATAATTACTTTTTACCTGAAATAAGAAAAAAAACTCAGCAGCATTAATAATAACCCAAATGAAATATTTGGAGTTAAACTAGCATCAGTTACCCTTCTTTATTTAATATTGAAGATTAACCTGCAGTATTTTAATTACTGTTATTCGTTATTTTACTTTTAAATATCCCACAAAGTGACCTTTATTAATGTTTGGGAATCTGAACACAACATCATCTTCCATCCCAATCTGGGTGGCACTATCCATAAGTGATTTACACCTTGCTCTTTTTTCTCTTCTCCTCTCCAAATAATAATAAACTATAATTTAGATATTCTTATTGATTGTTAATTACTTTGACTTTTTCTTTGATAACCATTAATTTCACACATTTATTATTACACTCAGTCATAAGAAGGCTTAACTCCTGCCTGTGAATTGTGTACATACATTTATTATGCTGCATAAATGGTTATTTTAATTTCATGCAGTGAATATATATTTAACCCAGTAGTTATTTGAAATATCAGTGAATGTGTTTTTTACTGTTTCCTATATGTTGGAGAGGACAGATTTTGTCTCAGTATGCAGCACAGCAAGTACACATAATTGACAAGCCACCACAAGACTGTGTGCATCTGGCATTCTCTTGAGTTACTGCCAGGAGGAGTTTTGGTCTCTTTCCTATATGTGTTTTAAATAAAGCATATCTATGGAGATTTTCTCTCAGCTAAAAACAGCAGCATCATGACTATAAACTGTGTATATATATTCAATATTATACATAAGTAGATAATATCGGGTTGTAACAAAGTTCTGTCTGTTTTTTAAGGTTCAGTAAAAGAATTTTAAAAAACTATTGTATTTATTTAATCAATAATATAGTTACTACTCTCATCTGTGACCACTTTCCATCTGTTTTTTAATGCCACGTTCATAAAATCCTTAGTTTTAGAAGGGAAAAAGGAAATTACAGCTTCTACTTTTCAATTAAGTCTTAATCCACTGAAATGATTTTGTTAACTTTTAAAGAGATGATAATCTGTTGGTGCGAGATCAGAAGAATAAAGTGAGTGATGCATAATTTCCCAGGTCTATTTTTCTCAAACTTCTTTGGCCATTTTTGCAGTGTTAAGATTATTATGATGAAGGATGATTTCATTTTTGTTTATTAATGATGGGTTATTTTTATGCATGGCTGCTTTCAAACATGCTAGCTTTTGGCAGTATAGATTGGTTGTTATTGTTTGGTTATCCTGTAGCTGCTTGGAATGAATTATTCCATGCATATCCTACCATAATTTCAGAAGAATCTTCCTTAGATGCCAACCACTTCTGGACTGCTGAGTTGGATCTTCACCACAAATGAGCCACTGATGTTTTCACTAAACATTATGGCAAATTATCTATTTCTCATCTCAGTTAAGTCTCTATCCAAAAAAGGTATTTGTGCATCAAAATGATGCACAACAATCAACATGTCATTTGCAATTGTCTGCAGAGAGCTCATGCAAAACCCATTTTACAACTTTTGACACTTTATATAAACTCAGAACACTATCTGGCAGAAATACTAAGGGTTTCACCTAGCACACTAACTATTCTGCCAACTCACTGTTTTGTGAAATAATTTGAATAATAAAAAAAATTGGCTATAGGTGTAAGGTCCGACATTTTGGCGAGGGGGCCAGTTGATTAGATCGACCCCAGAACACAACTGGTACCTAAATTCATCGACTCCGAAAGGCAAAGTCGACCTAGGCAGAATTTGAACTCAGAACGTAAAGATAGATTGTCGCCTTGGTCTGAAGGAATATTATAAGATGTCATATTAGCCATATTGATGATATTAAATATTTTGATTTAGTTAAAGGACATTTTAATATCAAATGAATTATTTTTTGTGAAATCTATGTTACAGCAAAGAATAAATCGTTTTCATTGGAGTGGAGAGAAATTTATAAACACCTGAATACCCTACTTTCAGACGAGATTTCCTTCCAAGTAAGATAATATATATATTATTATTTATGTTGTGAACCATAAGTAAATATCTCTGTGTGTGTGTGTATGTATATGTGTGTGTGTGTGTGTGTGTGTCTGTATACACACACACACAATCCAATGGAAATAGACAGTTGAGATCCATGAAGGTAGAGTCCAAAAGAGTAAGAAGATCCAGTGGTAATCCGGGTGGAGTGGTGCATATGTGTATGCGTATGCGTGTGCATGTCCGTATATGAACCTATACACATATTCATTAAAATTTAGCAAAAACAACAGAGTGACTCTAGGTCCGACATTTTGTGCATTGACAGGAGCTCTTGATCCTCGAGTCACTGTGTTGCTCCTGCTACATATTAATTAAGTATACACGTACTCATACTTTGAGTTCTGTTTCTTCTGTTTGCATCAATAAATCCCTAGATATATGTTTTTTTATCAACTGTCTATCCACGACCTGTTTACAAAGTGTCTTACGAAGTCCACTACATCGTCTATGTTTGACTATTGTACCGATCCCTGTGCTTCTATATATTATCAGTTGCTACCTCAAGGATAACATGGAACAGTCCGATTTAAGGTATTCTACAAAAAATGTCCTTATACCTTCTAATTAGGTCTACACGAAAATGTTACTAGAGAAAAGGATAGGCTTTATAAGGCATAGGAGACGGAAGGCATTTTACTATGATCAAAGTGCACCACGTTCAGAGGCTAATACATACAATATCAAAGACACCAGCTAGAATCAAGGAACTTGATTCCTTCAAGAAGACCTACTGGGCATAATGCACAGGCTGAAATTCCATAAGGCCTCTTCCCATTTCAAAGCAAATTCTGTGAAGATATACAAAATATAAAACACTCTAACGGGTCCTTAATCTTCTCGGATTAGACTAAGAGCTTATACATGATAGATACATACACTTACATTAGGCTTTTAAATGATTCAATCATACAAAAATACAGACGCTCTTCCACACACTTACAATAGCATTAACTGTGAGGTTAAACAAATAGCAGTTAACCTAGGCATAGCAGACAGAGTAGAAATCTTATCCAAGAGAAATGCTTTTATAACTCTGAAAAATCACAAGCCAAATTGTGCCTCCAACCCCAAATGCCACCTAATCAACCTGGCCAAGTCTGAGATTGGCATGGCAAGTAAGTATATACCAAGAAGATTAACAATGACATAAGAAGATACATGAGCCTCCCTCTATGGCATAGCACCAATGAGGTAACCTCATGGTTTATTGCCAACTGCGACAGAGACAGGGCTAGATTTACACAGTTCGACATTGTCGACTTTTATCCATCTATTTCTAAAGAGTTATTAATGAAGGCACTTACCTTTGCCAAGAGCTTCACAGATATTACTAATAATAATACTAGAGTTATCATGCATGCCAGGAGGACGGTACTGTTCAGCAAAGATTCTACATGGGTTAAGTAACCTGACCCTGAGGGCTCATTTGATGTAGCTATGGGAACATATGATAGCGCCAATGTCTATGATCTTATCGGATTGTACATCCTGGACATCTTAGAGAAGAGGTTTCCTTCAGTCCTCTTTGGTCTCGACAGAGATATCCTAGTCATCTCTAGGGGAGCCAACGGCCACACATTAGACTTAGAAAAGATCTAATTAGCACCTTAGGCTCAATGGATTTCAAGATCACCATTGAGACTGATCTCATCACAGAAGATTTCTTAGATGTTATTAGATCTGGTACATACAGGACCTAGCACAAGCCAAACAAGAGACTGTCTTATATTAGCACAGACTCGAACCACCCCCTATAGTTCACAAGAACCTAGTGAAAAGTGTAAACAAGAGGATCTCAAATCTATTCTCGAACCAAGCAATCTTCGAAGCCACTGCCTCCTTCTACAGTAAGGCACTGGCATCGAATGGGTGCCTGTTCCTAGCACCTGAGAAAGAAATCCCCGCAGAAATGTCATTTAGTTTGCTCCACCATTATCACTCAATGTCAAGATTTGTATGTGAAAGATTTTCCTTAGATTGATAAGCAAACATTTCACACACACATAGATACAGGTATATATTTAACAGATACAACCTAAGACTCTCCTTTAGTTGTGCACATAATGTAAAAAAAACATTTTAACAAGTACCCACAATACAAGGGATGAGGCAGGTTGCTCTTGCAGGACATATAATAACTGTCCAGGAGGAGGCCGATGTGAGACTGAAGTGGTCATCTGTGAGGCTACGGTGATACCTAGGCCCGATATCCGCAATAACAGTTATGTACCAGCAAAAAGCAATATTATTAGCTGATCAGCTAGTTCTCATGACAATACAATTGCCAAGCCCAGAGATAATAACCAGTCCGAGACCAGCTTTACAGAGAATGTCACTGAAGACCTCGGTACCGCCGCCATGGATAATGAACAAACCATAGAAAGAGTGACCAGGCCTGCAATGTATGTTACCACCAGTACCAACGCTGTACCTAGAAATAATGACCTATCCAGGACAAGGGACTTGGAGGAGGTATCCACCATTCCCAGTCCCACCACCTCAGAAGATGACCAAATATTTATCTTCGACACCAATAGGATGACCAGCCCCGCACTATATGTCATAGGGGTGCGAATAGGCCTATATCTTATGTGTGTAAATATATTGGTTCTGCAAGTTCTGCGTTCAAGCGACGTTTTCTTAACCACCAGTCATCCTTCAGAGTCCCAGAAAGATGGTTTGCCAAGTCTTTGGTCCGCTATGTATGTCATCTCAAGGATCAAGGGACCCCGTGTGATATCAGATAGAAATTAATTGATTAATTAAGCCTGTATATTAATGGAAGTGGCCGTTACAAGATCTGCATTGCGGAGAGAGCCAAAATTCTGAAGGACTATAAAAAATCTGTTGCATTCAAGAGCCGCAAGGAAGTGTTTTCTAAATGTATCCACTTCAAGCGCTACTTACTCAAAAATTGGATCGCCACAATTGCTAGTTAGGCCTCTTCAGATCTATAAGGGATTTTCTCCCTCCGATTCAGGTAAAATAACCTGCCCTCATTAACGTTTTTATTAAGAATATTCCTCGAGCTCTGAGAGTTCCCTTATGTCTGCAACGCAGATATTTTAAATTTTTGTATTTGTATAGTGTCTGACGAGCTGTCCACAAGGCTTTGCTTTGTGTAGCTTTATAACCAAGATATAATTTTTTGTTGTATATACATACATACATATATATAGGAGGAGAGTTCACAAGAAAACAAAAGACGAAGACAGGTGGTGTAGACAACAAACAGGTATATTAGTTTAACGCTCGGGAAGTGAAAAAGTCTTTAACGTTTCAAGCCTACACTCTTCCACAGAAAGGAACACAGAAAGAAACAAGGAAAGAAAATAAAGAATGTGTAGTGGCTAACGATCTACCATGGCAAATGCCAGACAGAGGGGTCACACAGGAGAGCTAGGACGAAGGGTGGATAATAAAGTAGTGGTGATCCCAAAACGAAGGTGCGCGTGCGTGTGTATAAGAGAGTATGTATGTGCGTGTGGAAGATGGCTGGTGACCTTGACGTGTGCGTGTGTGTATGTGGGGCTGGGAAGTGGTCAGTGCTAGTGTGTGCGTGGTGGTGTGATGTGTTGTGGTGTTCTGTGGTAAGGTGGTGTATGGTGTAGTGATGTGTGGTGTGGTGTGATGGTGCTGGGAAGTGGGGGAGGCAAGAGTGGGGAAAGCAAGGGTGGTGTGTGAGTTAGGCTGAGGGTGGGGCAGAGATGGGGTATGTGGGTAGGCTGACGGTGGGGTATGTGGCAGTGGGTATAAGGGATGGGATGGGTGGGGATGGATAGGGAAGGTAGGGTTGGAATGTGTATGAAGGGGTTACGAGGGAGGGGGAGAAGGTGGGTAGGAATGAAGAGAAGAGAGATGGAGAGTAGGAGTGAAGAAAAAAGTAGGAGTTGGAGCATGAGGAGGGGTGGGTGGGAAGGAAATAGGTGTGAGGTGAAGAGTGGAGAGGGGAGGAGAGTTGAGTCCATGTGGCACAAAGGAGCGAAGAGAGAAGATTAATCCTTGTTCATGACGCAAACGGGAGTCCTGATGACCCCTGTGCAAGGACAATACGAACACAGACAGGTGTTGAAAAGAGTGATCGGTATAATGGAAATGGCATGAGACTGGGGTGTCACTGCAGAGTTGGATGTCTCAGAAGTGTTCCGCAGACCGGTCAGCCAAGAGGCGTCTCATTTGCCCGAGGTATAGAGAACGGAGAGAGAGAGCAGGAGATGCAGTAGTTGACATTGGTAAAAGTACAGGTGAAGGAGTCAGTGATGTGATAGGGTCGATGATGGGTACCGGTGAGGAGAGTAGTGTTGGAGAAGTAAGAGCAAGTGTAACAGCGTGGGTGGAAGCAGGGGAATGAGCAGGGTTGGGTATTTAGATTACGGAAGAAGCTGTGGACCAAGAGGTCTTGTAGGTTGTGGGCTCATTCGAAGACTGGAGTCGCCGAAAGGCTCGGAGAATGGTGCATTGGAGAAGTAGGGTGGTGGGGTGGTAGGTGAGGGGAAACATATATATATATACATATATATTATTGTGTCTAGGGAGAGTTATTCTCTTTTAGTGCCTTGTTAATTCAACACACTCACCAGTCTGATTTCCACTCAAATTTTCGTTGCGCCTTGCATCTTTTTCAGTAGTTCTTGATTCGGTTTCTATCGGAATTGCGTTTTTTAATTAATTGCACGTATTCATATGTATGTGTGTATGTATGTATTTATATATATGTATGTGTGTATCTCGACCGTATGTATGTATGTATAAAAGAAGTGAAAATATGTGAAAAACGTATATAAAAAGTGGAAGAGAAATGCCTTGTGTGTGAATTTGATAGACGGAAACTGAAAGAAGCTTGTCGTATATATATATATATATATATATATATGTATGTGTGTGTATGTGTGTGTGTATGTATGTATGTATATATATATCTGTGTTTGTCCCCCCACCATCGCCTGATGGCCAATGTTGGTGTGTTTATGTCCCCATAATTTAATTGTTCGGCAAAAAATACCGATCGGATAAGTTCTATGCTTATAAACAATAGGTACTGGGGACATTTGTTTGACTAAACACGTGTGCACCAGTATGGCTACAGTCAAATGACTGAAACAAGTAAAATAGTAAAATAATGAAAGAATATATATATATATATATATATATATATATATATATTATATACTAGCATTAAAGACCCGTCGTTGCCGGGTCATAGTGCTAGTGCATGTATATTTGTGTATATATATGTGTACATATTACATGTACATCTATATATATACATCTACACATAAAATACAAAATACAAGGTTATATCTTGATATCGCTAGTGATAACAATACTCAAAATATATAACAGACTGGAATTGTTAGCCCGTCTCTTGTAATTTCGATCAATTGTATCTTGTCCTCCCTCTTGTATAGAAGTGTGGCTACAATCCAGCCTACCTCTACTTCTGGGGATGGGGGCATTTTAAATTTTTTTCCGAGACGTCCTACATCCCAGATATAAAGGTAAAAATAAAATATTTCCACTTTGCAAGTTTGAGTCGAGTACTCCCTTGCACGCTCCGTTGACTCGAATCTTGCTTCTATTGTGGCGAATTTACCGCCTCTGATTAAATACCTTTCATAGTAGCACCAAGACACTTTTCGAAGGTGCTTTCCTCCATGTGATTTTATTATTACCCACAAGGGGCGAACATAGATGGGACAATACAATCTGATGATGGGGTCAGACAAACGAATGGGTTTTTACAATAAATTGGATTTAAAAATTTTCATGAATTACAATAAATGGACAGAAATCGAATGATGGGACAGACCGGAAGACATTACGGGTGGAGTGGGTGCGGGTTTAGCTCGGACCCCACGAGCCCCGCCTCCCCACTGATACTTTTGGTTGCGCTTGGTATTACATTTATGTTGTATCTTTCACACTCGCAACTTTCGTGCTACATCCTTCCATCGTTCTTCATACACTCTCCTAGTCAGGCATATTCTCTCCAGCCCTATCTTCCTTTTCAGGTGAAAGATGAAATAATTCATCAAACCAGGGCCGGAGATGAACTTGCCTGACTGTAAACCTTTCATTCTCGTCTTCCATATCACCTCTTTCGCAATTGCTACTACAACGAGAAAACGAAACTTACCTTCATTCACGAGGAAATCCGGCGGGTCAATTTTTGTAATCGACTCAGTCGACAGCTGTACTCTTCGTGTACCTGACAACAGCTGTTCGGCATAAACCCACACCTCAGACACGTCCGGACAATGAACAATAGCGTGCGGGACGGTTTCCCTATCCCGCCCGCATCTTGGACATATCGGACTGTCTTGGCCACCGTGCCTTGCGAGTTTATCCCGAACAGGTAGAGCTCCTCTGTAGCATTGCCATGCCAGAGACTTCTGGAAGTTGTCCAGTGTCCTCGGCTCGAACGTACGTCGGAACAGACTGGCCAGCTGATTATCGTCGAGACCTAGGGTTTCCCCAAGTATCTTCACATTCCGCCTCTACCAACCCTCTATAGAAGAATGTGGTGGAACCCCCACCGCAGGCGTTGCCCGAGCGACGGAATAGCAGGAGAGCCTTGCGACACTCCGTGTACCAAGTACCAAGTTTCGATCTACGATTCAGCCAGGTTTCCCATCCACCGAAACTAGTGAACTTGGGAAACATCAGTTTTGCTAGCGAAGACCACACCCGTTCACCATCCAGGTAGAGCCACAGATGTCTTAACCTCAGCGCATGTCTGCGCATCATCAGCCAAGGCATCCCTAGCCCACCCTTTAACGGTTGTTGACAGCAAGTAGAGCGTTTCACAAGTGGTTTCCCGCCCTTCCACAAGAAGTAGAAGAGCTGTCTTTCCAACTTGATCAACCATGAATCAGGGCAAGGAACGACGGAAAGGCGGTAGGTGATAACCGATGCGATAAACACATTGGCCACCTCCGCCCTCCCTTTCAGGGATAGCCACCGCCAAGACCAGGTCTTGGCTACTGCAGCCACCTTGCTCGTTACCTCTCGCCCCAATTCTTCTCTATTTGGAGGTCTGGACCGAACCAGACCCCTAGCAGTTTAATCGGACCCTCCGTCCAACGTCCCACGACGCTGTCAGGAGGCATCGACTTGCCTCTCCAGGTGCCGAGTTGCAAGCCGACTGACTTTTCGCGATTAACTTTTGCTCCTGTCACCGTCTCGTAACCTCTATGGCCTTGCCTACTTTACATAGGTGGTCCATTTCGGTTACGATGATGGTGATGTCATCCGCGTACGCTGACACTGATTTTCCATTACCTGGCTGTCTCGGGATGCCGCTCAGTTTTCGCAGTAATGGCTCAAGAGCCATCACGTACAAAAGTGGGGAGAGCGGACACCCTTGACGAACCGAGCGTTTGATTTTGAACGGCTTCGACAAGAAGCCGTTCACCCGAACTACCGAGTCAATGTTATCATAAATTTGGATAATCCACCTGAGGAAGCCAAGGCTCAGCCCGAACTGTGCCAGGGCAGATACCAGGTAACGATGGTCGACCCTATCAAAAGCTTTAGATTGGTCTAAATGGACCAGTGCCCCGCCCTTGCCAGAATCACTATTAAACCCCTCTATAGTGTACCGCATTAGATGGAGATTATCCTGAATGGATCTGCCCGGAACGGCACATGTCTGTGCCTCTCCGATCAGACCATCCGCGACACGCGCCAATCTTTTCGATAACACTTTGGCCAAAATCTTCAACTCTGTGTTTAGCAGAGTGATGGGCCTGAAATTATCAATGCACTCCCCCTTGCTCGGGTCCTTTCTGACGAGAGTCACTACTCCCCGGCGCACAGATCTGGGTATAAGCCCGTTCTGCTGCCAGTTCGCATAGACCTCCGCCAGTAGGTGCCCGAACAAGTCTGGCATACTCTTATATAACTCATAGGGTAGACCATCCAAACCCGGCGCCTTGCCCGCGCCGCAGTCCGCCATTGCCTCAAACACCTCCCCAGGCGTGATTGGCCCTTCACAGCCCTCCGCATCTCGCCCCGATAAGCGCGGCAGACCGTCGAGTAGGTCCGTAAAGGCCCTCCTCCTATCCAGTCCGCCGCACTCACCGAAAAGCTGAGCGAAGTGCTCCTGAAAGGCCTCACACATCTCCTCGGGTTCGTTTATCAACTCACCTTGTTGGTTCGTCAAAGATCGAATCGTGGCATCGTTACCATGCTGAGCTTCCACCACTCGGGCCCATCTCACGGCGTTGATTCCTTCACATCCCATATGACGGATTCTAGCCCTGACAATGCAGCCCATGTGTTTGGCCTCGAGGTGCTGGTTTAACACCAGTCTCTTGGACGCCACCTGAGCCGCAGAGCCAGTTTTCATGGCTTCCTCTAATTCCTTAACTAGAGTAGTTTCCCTTCTAGCCTCTCTAGCCACTACTCCTATGCTATATCTAATAGACTCAAACTTGATGGCTCGTTTGAGGGCGTACCACCATTTGTTATTAATGATGGTACCAGATAGTGCCCTCTGAATTATATTCCTAATCCGGTCTTTGTACTCCTTAATCGCCAAAAGGGACGTATTAAGTTTCCAGTAACCGGATCCTCTATTTTTAACCTTATCTATGTCAAGCTTACAGGTGACCATTTTATGATCACTGTAGCTGATCGGGTAAAACTGTGGACACTTAGCTATTTTACTGTCTACTTTTCTAATTAGTATTCTATCTAAATATGACCTGGAAGATCCGTCGCTGTTTGACCATGTCCACAATGGAGCGTTCGGAAATTCCAGCCTATAAGGATCTGCTAGCTCAAAGCGGCTTAGCAGTTCCATGAAGCCACTGTTGCCTTTTCTATCTGGACGCGAGCCAACACAATCTACATCCGCTTTGCAAATTGTGTTAAAGTCTCCTAGCACCACTAATGAATGCGAAGTACCAAGAAAGTTTTCTAGTTCACGAAAATAATCACTTTGCCCTGTATGGTTGGGTGCGTAAATTGCAACCAGTCTGATAACTTTACCATTACTGAACGTCAAATCCATGACGACCAGCCTACCTTCTGGATCTGCAAAAATTAACTTTTTCTCAGAAACCCGGTTTCTTTTTAATAGGACCAACACCCCACTCCCGCCTGTAGGACTGCCAGGGGAGAAAAAACTCTCGTAGCCGTCAAACAGCGGGAGTAGACCTCTTGGCCCCTCTAACCGGGTTTCTGTAGCAACAATAACATCTAAATTACGCGACCTGATATCATGCAGGAAGCGACCTTGCTTCCAGCCTGCTCCCAGGCCGCGCACATTCAAACAACCAACATAAATGTAATCCATTACTTACCTTATATCAGTGGTTCGGTTTTTTCTTGTTCTTCTAACTCTTTTTCTGGGCCTCGTGGGGGAGTCTGACGTAGGCCCTCGAATATATGTGGAGATGTCACATCCAATCTAAGTGGGCCTACGTCATGGAAGAATTCTGACTTTATCCGCCCGTAATCCTTCCGGCCTATTCTGTAAATTACAAAGTCGTTTTTTTTCACTACTTTCTCCACTTTGGCCATGGCTGCCAACACGTTTCCGAGTCTGCTATTTGCTGCCTTTACGGCCATATATGAGTTCATTGACTCTTTTTTCTTTTTTAAAATTACTCTGGGAGGGGTGGTTTCCGTTTTTCTTTTTTTCCTTCCGGTAATTTTTGCCCACCCCTCCTCATTTATCTTTTCCTCGCTCTTTTTTTCCTCCGCCGCTGGTTCTGCTGTCACCGTCACCTCCACACCTTCAGTCTTCCCTTCTGGGCCGTCCGACGCTGCTTCTGGTGACACATTATCTTCTTTTTCTTTTGGCTTAGGTGCTTCCTGCGGTTTGGGTTGGGGTTGGCATTCCGCCCTTACATGACCCTTCTTGCCGCAGCCGAAGCACCTCGGCTTCCTGCCCTCCACGAAAACTGTTATTTTCTCGTCTTCACTAATCTTTACCGTTTCTGGAATTTCTTCCAGTGTTTGCACCTCCGCCTGAATGGCTATCACTATTTTTTGCCCTTTCCAAAACTCCTCTTCCTCCACTGTGGCCTGGAGGATGTTTATTTTTTCCTCCAGGCCTACCATCACTGCTGCCACCAGACATTCAGCATCTGCCTCTGGCGGTATGTTATTCATTGAAATTTTCGACGTCCTTTTTCCTTTATACAATGGTAGTAAGACAATGTTTTTCCGCTTTGATTGGCTCCATCGATAGTTTCTTCGCTATCTCCTCCGTAGTAAAATGCACCTCCACTGTGCCGTATCTTTTTCCTCTGTTTATATACGTTATTTTATCCATAAAAGGTTTTAGACAAAACTCTATTTTTTTTTTTTCAATTTTTTGGATCATTCTTGTCGTTGTGTCGTAAGTTTTATATATTATTCTTTTTTTTCTATATCGTCATGTATTTGTATGTTTGTGGCCACAGTCACTTCTGTGCCTTCTTTTTTTACACAGTCTGCAAATTTTTTAAAATTTTCTATATTTATTTTTTTGATCTTTTTCCCAGCCACTTCAGCGAATTTTTTCGCAGGAGTTGATGCTGGTACTGGTTTTTCCATTTTTTTGGGCGACGCCGCCTCTTTTTTCTTCGGCGACAACGCCTCTTTTTTTCTTGGCGACAACGCCGGGTATTCATCCTCGCTCGTCACAGGCGAATAAGAGATGAGGGACTCCATCTTGAACAAATGGCTTTAACAAGCCTTTGGTAAATCCAAATCAATTGTAGTTTTCCCCCACTGAGGGGGGAACACCAACGCGAAGTCTTCGCGCGAAGGCTGACTTCGTCAGTTAGACAACAATAGACAAAAACAGGAAGACCAACAGTATATAATAACAGAGATAATAGTACGAGAGCAAAAATATATATCAACTTACTAATAACGCAAAAAATAGATTTCCTCCATGTGATTTTATTACTACCCACAAGGGGCGAACATAGATGGGACAGTACAATCGGGGAACTTAAAATAAGAAAGCGAATGACAAGAAAAGGAAAAAATAAAAGTAAAAAATGACATATGAAAGAATATTTACAATGAGATGTAAATGCCCACTCGATCCCCGGAATCGAGAGGTTACATTTTCGTCACATATATTTCACAATATTTTCTTTTTTTTTCTCTTCTTTCTTCTCTCTCTTCTCACAATTCTATACGTATTCCATAATAGTTTTCAATTCTCTAAAGTCAATCACTGAGCCCTCAGGCAGCCGCTCTCTCACTCGAACACTCGTGTAAAACGTTACACTCTCTCCGGCAGCTCTGAGGAACTCAGCGACTCTTTCTTCGGGGATTAGAGCAGTCTCCTGCCACTGATCGGTCATCCTGTTGACCCATATATGTCCCTCCGTATTACATGTCAATTCTTTCATTTCAGGGCAGAAATGGAAGGTTACTAACTTGTAGAAGCAGTAATCTTGTTTCCGTCCTACGTTTTCCCTCGTTTTTCTTTTCGGGCTTATTTCTTCCTTGTTCTCCTCTCTTTGTTTCTCTCTTTCTCTCTTTTTGCCTTCTTTTCTTTCTCCTTCCTTCTCTTGTCTTTTTGGTTCTTTGTCTGTTCTCTCTTTCTCTCGTGTTTTATGTTCCTTTTCTTTTTCTTTTTGTGTGTCGTCTTTTCTTTTCGTTTGATTCTGATCTCTCTCTTGTTTTTTTCCTGTTGTTTCTTTTTCCTTTTTTTTTCCTGACTCTGTTTTGGTTCTATTTCTTTCTTTTCTTTTATTTCTTTTTCCTTCATTAACTTATTATTTCCTTTCTCTTGTTGTTTTGTTTCCTTTTCTATGTTTTCTTTTTCATTTACCGTATTCTTCTTTTCTTCAAGTTCCTGCTCGCACTCCGCTACGAATTCGTATAACGGGCACTCTTTTTTAATGTGCCCCCTTGTCCCGCACAAGTAGCAGTTTGGTTTTCTTCCCTCTACAATTACACTGAGGGTTTTCTCATCTTCAATTTCTATTCTGTAGGGGAACCTTTCAATGTCCTCTTTTGTGGCCATCAAACACAGTTCTACCCCATATCCTCTCCAGTTTACCGCGTTGGACTCCTTAAAGGATTCCACCTCCACTTCCTCTTCTGCTGCTCCTAGAATAGCTGTTGCCAGCCATTCTGTTTTCACTTCTGGGGGTATATTCGGGATTTTAACCCGGACCCCTCTTCTTCCCTTGTATGAGGGCCACATTATAAATTTTTCGGCTCTTAGTACAGTGGTAGCCAGTGAGGCTGCAATTTCTTCCGTTGCACATCTCACCTCCACCGTACCAAATTTCTTGCCTCTACTCACGTAGGTTGATTTCCCCATTATGTCTCCCAGACATTTTTCAATTTCGGCTATCTCCACTCTTGCCAGCTTCTTCGTATTTTTGTCTTGGGTTCTATATGTCACTGTCTTGCTTTCTTTGTCCTCTTTTGCTTTCGCGGGGGGGATTAGCTTCACGCTATCACCCTCCCTTTTGAAGAGCTTTTCATATTCTTTGAGTTTACTCTTCTCAAAGAAAACATCCTTCACGATTATCGACGAATCATTATTTTTCTTTCCCGTGACCCCCGCGTAAGTCGCCATGACTAGAGGGTCAATTCACCTTCTTCGGAAGGTTTCCACACGTGGAGGCAAACGCCTCGCGCGATATTAAATCAATTTACACAGAACAAAATTTCACTGTCTAGTCACAGATAACAACACGTATAGCTTGGAGCCGTGTGATTTTATTATTACCCACAAGGGGCGAACATAGAGGGGACAATACAATCGGGGAACTTAAAATAAGAAAGCGAATGACAAGAACAGGAAAAAATAAAAGTAAAAAATGACATATGAAAGAATATTTACAATGAGATGTAAATGCCCACTCGATCCCCGGAATCGAGAGGTTACATTTTCGTCACATATAGTTCACAATATATTCTTTTTTTTTTTCTTTTTTCTTCTCTCTCTTCTCACAATTCTATACGTATTCCATAATAGTCTTCAATTCTCTAAAGTCAATCACTGAGCCCTCAGGCAGCCGCTCTCTCACTCGAACACTCGTGTAAAACGTTACACTCTCTCCGGCATCTCTGAGGAACTCAGCGACTCTTTCTTCGGGGATTAGAGCAGTCTCCTGCCACTGATCGGTCATCCTGTTGACCCATATATGTCCCTCCGTACTACTTGTCAATTCTTTCATTTCAGGGCACAAATGGAAGGTTACTAACTTGTAGAAGCCGTGATCTTGTTTCCGTCCTACGTTTTCCCTCGTTTTTCTTTTCGGGCTTATTTCTTCCTTGTTCTCCTCTCTTTGTTTCTCTCTTTCTCTCTTTTTGCCTTCTTTTCTTTCTTCTTCCTTCTCTTGTCTTTTTGGTTCTTTGTCTGTTCTCTCTTTCTCTCGTGTTTTATGTTCCTTTTCTTTTTCTTTTTGTGTGCCGTCTTTTCTTTTCGTTTGATTCTGATCTCTCTCTTGTTTTTTTCCTGTTGTTTCTTTTTCCTTTTTCTTTTCCTGACTCTGTTTTGGTTCTATTTCTTTCTTTTCTTTTATTTCTTTTTCCTTCGTTGACTTATTATTTCCTTTCTCTTGTTGTTTTGTCTCCTTTTCTATGTTTTCTTTTTCATTTACCGTATTATTCTTTTCTTCAAATTCCTGCTCGCACTCCGCTACGAATTCGTATAACGGGCACTCTTTTTTAATGTGCCCCCTTGTCCCGCACAAGTAGCAGTTTGGCTTTCTTCCCTCTACAATTACACTGAGGGTTTTCTCATCTTCAATTTCTATTCTGTAGGGGAACCTTTCAATGTCCTCTTTTGTGGCCATCAAACACAGTTCTACCCCATATCCTCTCCAGTTTATCGCGTTGGACTCCTTAAAGGATTGCACCTCCACTTCCTCTTCTGCTGCTCCTAGAATAGCTGTTGCCAGCCATTCTGTTTTCACTTCTGGGGGTATATTCGGGATTTTAACCCGGACCCCTCTTCTTCCCTTGTATGAGGGCCACATTATAAATGTTTCCGCTCTTAGTACAGTGGTAGCCAGTGAGGCTGCAATTTCTTCCGTTGCACATCTCACCTCCACCGTACCAAATTTCTTGCCTCTACTCACGTAGGTCGATTTCCCCATTATGTCTCCCAGACATTTTTCGATTTCTGCTATCTCCACTCTTGCCAGTTTCTTTGTATTTTTATCTTGGGTTCTATATGTTACAGTCTTGTTTTCTTTGTCCTCTTTTGCTTTCGCGGGGGGGATTAGCTTCACGCTATCACCCTCCCTTTTGAATAGCTTTTCGTATTCTTTGAGTTTACTCTTCTCAAAGAAAACATCCTTCACGATTATCGACGAATCATTATTTTTCTTTCCCGTGACCCCCGCGTAAGTCGCCATGACTAGAGGGTCAATTCACCTTCTTCGGAAGGTTTCCACACGTGGAGGCAAACGCCTCGCGCGATATTAATCACTTTACACAACAAAATTTCAACGTCTAAACACAGATAACAACACGTATAGCTTGGAGCCGTGTGTTCGAATCTTTTTTCTCTACAAATTTCTTTATTACCCACCAGGGGGCGACACAGAGGGGGCACCACAAGACATGGGGACATAGAACATTATAATTAAAATTTATGAAAATGAATTGTTAAACGAAAAAATGATAAAATGAAAGCGATACCAACGGCCCCGTCCGTCAGCATCACTTACCTGTCCTTTGTTTTTCATAGTCTCTTGAATGTTCTTTGCCAATACGAATAAATTCCATATCCATTCTTACTCCGAAATACTCATCCATATTTTCCACGAATTCATCGCTCATTCTTATATCATTCACCTCCCAATTCTCCCTTTCACACCTCACCATAAACTCATCAAAGTTCTTCTTTTCAATCACAGCATACCTAGTCTCACCAACATCATACCATTTATACTCTTCCATTAGACTTTTAACTTCTTTCTGTTCAGTCATAGTACAAATGTACGGCCTGATATCGATTTCAATC
Source organism: Octopus sinensis (assembly GCF_006345805.1). Taxonomy (NCBI): domain Eukaryota; kingdom Metazoa; phylum Mollusca; class Cephalopoda; order Octopoda; family Octopodidae; genus Octopus; species Octopus sinensis. Next base: position 39,834 of record NW_021833711.1, read on the forward strand.
TCTTGTGTGTGTGTATTCTTTTTTTTCTTTTGTTTTCTTGTTGGGGGGGAGCGGGTGGGTTCAATGTCTGCATGGATAGGGTGGGACTCAGAGGGCGTGGGTGGTTTTGGGGTGGATTGGAGTTCCATATTATTTTCTTTTCCACGTATTCTTCTCTTCCTCTTATTTCCAGCTTCCTTCCATTTCTGTGTATTCTCTTCCTCTTCTACTGTCTCCTTCTCTCTCTGTGGTTCGGAATCCTTTTCTTTCCCTGGGGGAGGGCAGAAGGCTCTTATGTGACCCCTCAGGCCACACTTGTAACAACGTGGAGCCCTGCCCTCCACCCACACTCTCATGATCACGTCTCCCAGTCTGATGCTTTCCGCCAGGTCCACCAGTACCTCGGTCTCTGCCTGTACGTTCAGCTCCACTGTTACGCCTCTCCAGCCCTCGGACTTAACCGAGGCATGGAGAATATCCACTTCGTCCTCGTGGCCGCTGATCACAGCCGCCACAATCCATTCTGCCTCCACGTTTGGTGGCACTCCCTCCACCCTTATTCGTGTAATCCTCCTGTTTAAATACGTAGGTAACAGTGTTACCTTTTCTGACTTCACCGCCTTCGCCGCCATCTTCCTCGCTGCAGATTCACTTTTAAAATGTACCACTACGGTTCCGTACTTAGATCCTCGAGTCAGAAAATTAATTTCCTCCTCAGTTCTTCGCAGGGCTTCCTCTATCCATTCCATGGTTACAACTTCTACCCTCTTCCTTTCGTTTGCGAACACCCTGTAAATAATGGTCCTCTTATCATACCATTCTTTTCTCCTGGGTGTCGGTGATAGTTCCACCTCACCGCTTTCCTTTTTCATGTATTTCTGGTAACTTGGCAACTTGGCCATGTCGACCCCTTTCTCTTCCGCCTTCTTGGTTACACTGGCATAGGTATAACCCAGCTTCTCTTCCAATTTCCTTGCTGCCATTTCTAGCTCCTTCTCAGACGCAGACAAGTCTGATAAAGACTCGAAAACTCCAGCCTTTTCTTCCATCAGCTTCATTGTAATTGCCTGTTCCAGTTCCTCATCTGTCGTGGACAAGTCTGTTAAAGACTCATAGTCCATTTCCTTCTGTCTGACAGACCGAAAACGGCCGCCAGAACAGAAAAAGTGTAACGCGCTGAACGAGCGAAACGCGAAACCGCGCCAACGCCGTTCAAAATTTCCACAACAACAACAACGCTTTTTGTTCTTTTTTACCGAATTTTCAGGAGCCGAAAAAAACGCTATTTCTTTATTACCCACTAGGGGCCACGAAGAGGGGACATTACAAAACATGAGGGACATAAAACAATGCGGTTAAATTATGATTAAATGAATGTTAAAAATGAAAAAATGATAACATGAAAGCAATGCTAACGGCCCCCTCCGCCAGCATCACTTACCTTTCCGTTTCCTATCACGATTCCAAAGTCTTTCACCTCACCTTTCATTTCTCTCTCAAACCTCTCTATCATCATTTCTCATATATTCTGTCAAACAATTTATACGTAGTTCATTGCACTTGCTCATCAAAGAGCCCATGAGTTCGAAATCGAATACCGCATAACTTCCGTCCTCATACTCCTGCCATACATTGTCTTCAAAAAGCCTTCTTGCATTCTCTGTATCTCCCTTCCTCACAACACACAAAAAGTAGGACTGGGGCTTTTGTATGTTTTGTATGTCTGATTTCGTTTTTCTTGTAGGCGGGGAGTGGGTGGGATTGCTGTTTGCGGGGGCAGGATGGGTCTCCAAAGGTGTGGGTGGTGTTTGGGTGGGTTGGGGCTTCACACAGTTTTTCCTTTTCTTTCCTTTTCTCTTCTCTTCTCTGACCTCTTCATACTCTTTTTGCGTCTCTTCCTCATCTGTCGTTTCCCTTTCCATCTGCTTCTCTTTGATTTCTTCTTCTTTTGGGGCTTCCTCTTTTGGAGTTTCCTCAACAATTTCCTTTCTCCCGGTGGGGGAGGGCAGAAGGCTCTTATGTGGCCCCTCAGGCCACACTTGTAACAACGTGGAGCTCTGCCCTCCACCCACACTCTCATAATCACGTCTCCCAATTTAATGCTCTCCGCCAGGTCCGCCAGCACCTCACTCCGCCTGCACGTTCAGCTCCACTGTTACTCCTCTCCAGCCCTCGGTCCTGACCGAGGCATGGAGAATATCAACTTTCTCCTCGTGGCCGCTGATCACAGCCGCCACAATCCATTCAGCCTCCACGTTTGGTGGCACTCCCTCCACCCTTACTCGTGTAATCCTTCTATTCATGTACATAGGTAGGAGTGTTACCTTTTCTGACCTCACCGCCCTCACCGCCATCTTCCTCGCTGCAGTCTCGCTCTTAAAATGTACCACTACGGTACCGTACTTCGATCCTCGAGTCAAAAAAATTATTTCCTCCTCCGATTTTCTCAGGGCCTCCTCTATCCATTCCATTTTTACGATCTCTATTTTCTTTCTTTCGTTCAGGAACACCCTGTAAAGTATAGTCCTCTTATTGTACCATTCCTTTCTCTTTGGCGGTGGTTCCAGTTCTACCTCGCCACTGTCCTTCCTCATATACCTCTGGAAACCTGGCAATTTTTCTAGGTTTATTTCATTTTCCTGTTTCGTCTTCTTTTTTGCAACTCCTGCGTACGTTTTCCTGTTTTCAGTCTCCACATTTTTTACCTCACCGATTTGCTCGTTTTCAGAGTTCGAGGTCTCCGACAAGCTCTCAAATATCCATTCTTCCTCCGACTCCTCCACAAGGGAGTGGTCATCCATCTCCTCCCGCCTGACAGGCCAAAACGGCCGTCAAAACAGAAAAAGTGTAACGCGCAGAACCAGTGGAACGCGAAACCGCTTTAACGCCGTTCAAAATTTCCACAACAACAACAATTCTTTTTGATCTTTTTTTACCGAATTTTCAGGAGCCGAAAAAAACGCTATTTCTTTATTACCCACTAGGGGCCACGAAGAGGGGACATTACAAAACATGAGGGACATAAAACAATGCGGTTAAATTATGATTAAATGAATGTTAAAAATGAAAAAATGATAACATGAAAGCAATGCTAACGGCCCCCTCCGCCAGCATCACTTACCTTTCCGTTTCCTATCACGATTCCAAAGTCTTTCACCTCACCTTTCATTTCTCTCTCAAACCTCTCTATCATATCATTTCTCATATATTCTGTCAAACAATTTATACGTAGTTCATTGCACTTGCTCATCAAAGAGCCCATGAGTTCGAAATCGAATACCGCATAACTTCCGTCCTCATACTCCTGCCATACATTGTCTTCAAAAAGCCTTCTTGCATTCTCTGTATCTCCCTTCCTCACAACACACAAAAAGTAGGACTGGGGCTTTGTTATGTTTTGTATGTCTGATTTCGTTTTTCTTGTAGGCGGGAGTGGGTGGGATTGCTGTTTGCGGGGGCAGGATGGGTCTCCAAAGGTTGTGGGTGGTGTTTGGGTGGGTTGGGGCTTCACACAGTTTTTCCTTTTCTTTCCTTTTCTCTTCTTTCTGACCTCTTCATACTCTTTTTGCGTCTCTTCCTCATCTGTCGTTTCCCTTTCCATCTGCTTCTCTTTGATTTCTTCTTCTTTTGGGGCTTCCTCTTTTGGAGTTTCCTCAACAATTTCCTTTTCTCCCGGTGGGGGAGGGCAGAAGGCTCTTATGTGGCCCCTCAGGCCACACTTGTAACAACGTGGAGCTCTGCCCTCCACCCACACTCTCATAATCACATCTCCCAATTTAATGCTCTCCGCCAGGTCCGCCAGCACCTCACTCTCCGCCTGCACGTTCAGCTCCACTGTTACTCCTCTCCAGCCCTCGGTCCTGACCGAGGCATGGGAGAATATCAACTTTCCTCGTGGCCGCTGATCACAGCCGCCACAATCCATTCAGCCTCCACGTTTGGTGGCACTCCCTCCACCCTTACTCGTGTAATCCTTCTATTCATGTACATAGGTAGGAGTGTTACCTTTTCTGACCTCACCGCCCTCCGCCATCTTCCTCGCTGCAGTCTCACTCTTAAATGTACCACTACGGTACCGTACTTCGATCCTCGAGTCAAAAAAATGATTTCCTCCTCCGATTTTCTCAGGGCCTCCTCTATCCATTCCATTTTTACGATCTCTATTTTTTTTTCGTTCAGGAACACCCTGTAAATTATAGTCCTCTTATTGTACCATTCCTTTCTCTTTGGCGGTGGTTCCAGTTCCACCTCGCCGCTGTCCTTCCTCATATACCTCTGGAAACCTGGCAATTTTTCTAGGTTTATTTCATTTTCCTGTTTCGTCTTCTTTTTTGCAACTCCTGCGTACGTTTTCCTGTTTTCAGTCTCCACATTTTTTACCTCACCGATTTGCTCGTTTTCAGAGTTCGATGTCTCCGACAAGCTCTCAAATATCCATTCTTCCTCCGACTCCTCCACAAGGGAGTGGTCATCCATCTCCTCCCGCCTGACAGGCCGAAAACGGTCGTCAAAACAGAAAAAGTGTAACGCGCAGAACGAGCGAAACGCGAAACCGCGTCAACGCCGTTCAGAATTTCCACAACAACAACAACGCTCTTTGCTCCTTTTTACCGAATTTTACGAGCGTAAAAAAAACGCGACCTTTTTTCTCTACGTTGTATACTTATTTCTTTATTACCCACCAGGGGGCGACACAGAGGGGGACACCACAAGACATGGGGACATAGAACATTATAATTAAAATTTATGAAAAATGAATTGTTAAGTGAAAGAAATGATAAAATGAAAGCGATACCAACGGCCCCATCCGTTAGCATCACTTACCTGTCCTTTGTTTTTCATAGTCACTTGAATGTTCTTTGCCAATACGAATAAATTCCATATCCATTCTTACTCCGAAATACTCATCCATATTTTCCACGAATTCATCGCTCATTCTTATATCTTTCACCTTCCAATTCTCCCTTTCACACCTCACCATAAACTCACCTATGTTCTTCTTTTCAATCACAGCATACCTAGTCTCACCAACATCATACCATTTATACTCTTCCATTAGACTTTTAACTTCTTTCTGTTCAGTCATAGTACAAATGTACGGCCTGATATCGAATTCAATCTCTTGTCTGTGTGCATTATTTTTTTTCTTTTGTTTTCTTGTTGGGGGGGAGCGGGGGGGTTCACTGTCTGCAGGGATAGGGTGGGATTCAGAGGGTGTGGGTGGTTCTGGGGCGGATCGGCGCTCCATACTACTTTCCCCCCCACGCACTCCTCTCCTCCTCCCACTTCCAGCTTCCTTCCACCTCTGTGTATTCTCCTCCCCTTCCACCGTCTCCCTCTCCTCCGGCCCCCGCCTCTCTCTCTGCGGTTCGGAATCCTTTTCCTTCCCTGGGGGAGGGCAGAAGGCTCTTATGTGACCCCTCAGGCCACACTTGTAACAACGTGGAGCCCTGCCCTCCACCCACACTCTCATGATCACGTCTCCCAGTCCGATGCCTTCCGCCAGGTCCACCAGCACCTCGGTCTCTGCCTGCACGCTCAGCTCCACTGCTACGCCTCTCCAGCCCTCGGACCCAACCGAGGCATGGAGAACATCCACCTCGTCCTCGCGGCCGCCGATCACAGCCGCCACAATCCACTCCGCCTCCACGTTTGGTGGCACTCCCTCCACCCCCACTCGTGCAATCCTTCGGTTCAAACACGTAGGTAACAGTGTTACCCCTTCTGACCTCACCGCCCTCGCCGCCATCCTCCTCGCCGCAGATCCACTTCCAAAATGCACCACTACGGCTCCGCACCTGGATCCTCGAGTCAGAAAATTCACTTCCTCCTCAGTTCCTCGCAGGGCCTCCTCCATCCATTCCATGGTCACAACTTCCACCCTCCTCCCCTCGCTCGCGAACACCCTGCAAACAATGGTCCTCCCATCATACCATTCCCCTCTCCCGGGCGTCGGTGACAGTTCCACCTCACCGCCCTCCTCCCTCATGTATTTCTGGCAACTTGGCAACTTGGCCAAGTCGACCCCTCTCCCCTCCGCCCTCCTGGTCACACCGGCACAGGCACAACTCAGCCTCCCTTCCAACCTCCCCGCTGCCACTTCCAGCTCCCTCTCAGACGCAGACAAGTCTGACAAAGACTCGAAAACTCCAGGCCCTCCCTCCATCAGCCTCACTGCAATTGCCTGCTCCAGCCCCCCATCTGTCGCGGACAAGTCCGTCAGAGACTCACAGTCCACCTCCTTCCGTCTGACAGACCGAAAACGGCCGCCAAAACAGAAAAAGTGTAACGCGCTGAACGAGCGAAACGCGAAACCGCGCCAACGCCGTTCAGAACCTCCACAACAACAACAACGCCTTCTGCTCCTCCCCATCGAACTTTCAGGAGCCGAAAAAAACGCGACCCTCCTTCTCCACGTTGTATACTTTATAGACAATAGTCTTTTCTTTAATTTAATTTTTTATTATCCATCTGGACTATTCCATTTCTGCACATTAATTTTATTTTTAATTTATTCCCATTCATGTGAAACCAATTATTCAAGTTCAAATCATTGATGCAATTTTATACCAATTGCTATTTTTACTTTTGTTATGTTATGATTATATTATACTATAGTTTGATTTTAATTATTACTTACTACATATAATTCAATTGTTATTATTATTTTTATTGTTAAAGTGAGAGAAACGTTTTTGTTTCACTTTTAACACGTAATACTGAAATAGTGGAGAAGATATGATATTGCTATGGGCTCGCTCTAGGCAAGAAGTTGAACATTTCTTTTACCCATGAAACTACATGGACCCTAAGTAAGGCATGTGCAAAATTTGAATGAAATTGGTTGTGTAGTTCTCAAGTTTTAGGGAAACACACAGACAGACAGACAGACAGACACACATTGTGCAAAGTAAGGAGCAGTTGAAACTGGTTTGTGAACTCAGTGGGAAATCCATAGATTCTGTAAATGATGATCCTAATTATATTCATAAACAGTGAGAAGGAGAAAGAGAGTGTCACAGAGATGGAAAGAGAGGGAGGAAGAGAGAGATAGAGAAAGAGAGGATAAAATAAATTTATAGATAGATAGATAGACAGACAGAGAGACAGAGAGACAGACAGACAGACAGACAGACAGACTATAAAGATGTGGGTGGGGAGAATGTATTCACTAATTTGTGGATTCAACTGTTGTAACAAGAGACTTGACCAAAGTTTGTGTGTTGAAACTGAAATGACCACATCATGGAGGATGAATGATAACCACCACAACATACGTATATAACTATGTAATATTAAATATGAGGAAGGTGACAAGTTGGCAGAAACGTTAGCACGCCGGGCAAAATGCTTAGTGGTATTTCGTCTGTCTTTACATACTGAGTTTTATCTCATCGATTGACCCCCTCCCCCAAATTAGGACTTTGTGTCTAGAGTAGAAAAGAATATTAAATATGAAAATATCTCAAAAAATTACACAAAACCATGATTTTTGGCAGTTTGGGATCAAGATCAAAATGACCAGTTTTATTGTTACTTAACAATTCTACAGATTCCTGTTTCTTCTTCTCAAGAAGCTGAGAGCAAGCAGCAATTAAAGAATGAGACTGATTTCATGAGAAATTCTGGTCTTAATGCTCCTCGGCAAAAATAATTTTAAAAAAATATAAATATAAAACAAAGCAATGAATTAAGCCATGTGTAAAAGGAAAAGACAACAAAGATTGAGGCAAAAGATATAGTCTTTTCAGAGAGAAAAAAGAGAAAATTAAGGGAAGGAGAAGGGGATTGTCTTTGTCATATTTCAGATGGTCAACATGGTAATGGATACAGGAAGTGGTAGTTAGTATGTGATTTCTCATAGCAGAGAGTCTGTTGATGTCTATGTGGAACTCAAGTGAAAATGAGATTAGAAAAGGGTAAGGAGAAACAGGTGAGTGTCAGAATACAATAGTTACGTGTGAGAGGGTAAGTGTAAGATTCATCAGTGGGTGCTGTAGTTACAAACTTGAAGACAGGTGGCCCAGGCAGGGTTCATGCTCCACTGACCGAAGCAGCAGTGAAATTTGGCAGATGTGTAGATGTCTGAGCAGCCCCAAGAGAGGGCTGGTCACCTCCATGCCATAAAGGAGTGGCTGGCAAAGGTGCCATAAACATTGCTTACCTCACCTTATCCTGGTCTGTATACCACTGAAGGCAGCGATTCAAGCAATGCAGTCGAAACACCAAGATGCAAACATCATTGACATCCCTCACTATTCGCTCATGGAATGTGTGAGCACTTATGGACAGCTCCAAAACAACAGACCTGAGAGTTGGTAGCTCTTGTTGTTAGGAAATTCGGCAGGTACAACATACACATTGCAGCTCCATGTGAGGCCAGACTTGCAAACAAAGGTCAGCTGACTGAGAGCAAATCGGTTAACCCTCTTCTAGTTTGGCCTCAGTTGTGATGAACAATGTGAAGGAGGAATGGATTTTACCCCCAGATTTAGTCTTATCAGCAAGATAACCAACATCCCCAAAAGACTGATGCCTCTGCAGCTTCACATCAGAAGAAAGCACCATCACAGTACTTACCACCCCACCATGACTGGCTCTGAGGATTTTAATGATAAGATTTAGGAAGACTTGGAAGCTTACATAATAATTGTGTCTAAGAAGGTCAAGCACGTCTTTTTCAGCAACTTCAGTGCCAGAGTTGCTACATGGATCGAGATATTGGGAGAAGTGGAGTTAGCAATATCCGCAGCAGCTCTCATCTGCAGCAAACCTTGGCATCTAATTGGATACGACATAGTCAGGAGGTGAGGCAGGTGGAATGTTAGGGTTACAAAGGCCATATGTGGTACAGAATGCTGGTCAGATCATAGATTCATCATTGCAATCAGGACATGCACATCCAGCCTACATCCAGTACATCCAAGTGAAGCAGGCAAACAAGTGACTAAGTGTCAGCAAATTGAAATGACACAATGCGAAACTGAATGTCAGCTGGGACCATGTGGACAGTAATTTGAGCCAATTCAATAGTGGAAATGAGTGGACAGGGGTAGACTGGGTGGCATTCAGAGACGTTATACAGTCCTGGATCACTCATCGAGGTCACAACTTGCATAAATACTAAAACTGCTCGACAACAAAGATGAGGTAATTCGGAAGCTACTTAATGAGAGGCATGAAGCGTACAGAGTCGCTAAGCAAGACAACACATTGGCCTCCAAGAAAGTAGCTCAAAACACTACAAAAAGCAAGGTGCACATAAACCTCAGAGGGAGACAAACAATTCCTGGCTCTGCAACAAGGCAGACTTGGACGAACAGCAGCAACAACAACAATAATACTTCTCCACTTTCTTTATACCGTCTACCCAACTATACCATCAACCATTTACATTATCTTCCCACTTTCTATGTCTGTTACCATTATGGCCTGAAAAATTTCATTGTATTTTCCTTAATTTCTCTCATCTGATGAAAAATAACAGCTGATATTTGAAGCATTGATGACTATGTGTTATGAAACAATAAATATAAGTAATAATAGCCATATAGATTCTGTGGATCTTGGTGAATTGCAAGGTAACAATGAAACTGGTCAGTCTGATTCTTATCCTAAAAGTCTGATCTCTCATCGGACATAATTTCACAGAAACATCATCATCATCATCATCATCGTTTAGCGTCCGTTTTCCATGCTAGCATGGGTTGGACGGGTCAACTGGGGTCTGTGAAGCTGGAAGGCTTCATCAGGCCCAGTCAGATCTGGCACTAAATATATATGGATATGGTTTGATATATCTATTTAATAACTAATGTTGTTTTGGGACTGTTGCTATATTGTGACTGATGAAGGGCATCCAGCCGTAGAAACACTGCCAGATTTGACTGGGCCTGATGAAGCCTTCTGGCTTCACAGACCCCAGTAGAACCGTCCAACCCATGCTAGCATGGAAAACGGACGCTAAACGATGATGATGATGATGATGATGATGTTATATTGGAAGTGTTGTAAATATATATTTATCTGTGAATAGATCTATTTTTTAAGGTACGATTCCTCTCATTTGTTACTTGTCTCTGTTACAAATAGTTTCTCCATCTTTCTGCCATTATTACACCTGTCACTCTTCTCTGACCCAATCATTCTCTCTGGGTATAACTTTTCACCCGCCACACAATTCCTTTAATTTTACTTCCTTTCTCATTTTCTTGAGTCCATTTTATGCAAAAACACAATTTTTCTTCTATTCCTTACTTTCAGTTAAAAGACAGACTGAAATATTAGACTTTAGGCTCATCATGATAAATTCGCTTTACTAATCTGCAATTTTCACATTTACAGATTATCCAGTGACTTTGATCATGATGACTATTCTTTCATGACTATTCTTTAATTTTTAAATGTTATTTTCTTTTTGTACTGTTTTCATAAATTGTGATAAATGGGTTGTTGAGAATTTCATCAATGGGTTGTATAAAATGGATGCTGTATATCCTGTTTATGAATATTTTGATATATTTTCTCACATTGGTACAACCTGTTATTATTTTTCATGCTGGTAGACCAAGCTATTGTCCTTCATACTTGTGTAGCCATTTACTATTCTTCCAATCGGTATGACTGTCTACTCCATCTCTCATTGTAGATCCAGCACAATAGGCTTCTATTTTCTCTAATATTATTAATGTCAGTGTTCATTAGCAAGCAGGGCAAAATGCTTAGCAGTATTCCGTCTGCCGCTACCTTCTGAGATCAAATTCTGCTGAGGTCAACTTTGCCTTTCATCCTTTCAGAGTCAATAAATTAAGTACCAGTTGGGTACTGGAGTCGATTTGATCAACTAGCCCCGTCCCCACGAAATCTCGACCTTTTGAATATAGTAGAAGAGATTATTAATGTCAGTGTATAAGATTTCATTTTACTATGGCTGGATGCTGTTTAATATCAGAAGAACCAGCTACTATATATCATACTGGTAGACCAGGCTAAAATTTTTTCATATTTGATGAGTAAGCTGCTAGTTTTCATATGATCAGAAGTAGAAAACTTTTAATATTGGTACAACCTAACTACTACTTTTCATATTCAGAGAGCCATAGAGCCATTTCTTAATTTCTCTGGACAGCTAATTAAAGCTGTGAAATATTAACATCTCTTGATTTAGTTTCATTACATTCCTTATGAAACCATAAATTAATGGAGCATATATAGGTGTATCTTGTAAGGTGTGGCAAGAAAATCTTCAATTAACATGCATTCTAGAGAGATATTTGTGTATATATAATATAGAAGAGGAAAACCGTTGTAACATCACCTACAGGAATTAAACACATGTCTGCTAACCACTACAGGAAGGCAGCATTACAACTTCAATTGTCCAAATAAGGAACCTTTGCTTGGATTAGACAAACCAGAAAAAACTTGGATTACACAGGCACAGGAGTGGCTGTGTGGTAAGTAGCTTGCTAACCAACCACATGGTTTCGGGTTCAGTCCCACTGCGTGGCATCTTGGGCAAGTGTCTTCTGCTATAGCCCCGAGCCGACCAATGCCTTGTGAGCAGATTTGGTAGACGGAAACTGAAAGAAGCATGTCGTATATATGTTTATATATATATGTATGTGTGTGTGTTTGTGTGTCTGTGTTTGTCCCCCTAGCATTGCTTGACAACCGATGCTGGTGTGTTTACGTCACTTAGCGGTTTGGCAAAAGGGACCGATAGAATAAGTGCTGGACTTACAAGGAATAAGTCCTGGGTTCGATTTGCTCTACTAAAGGCGGTGGTCCAGCATGGCCGCAGTCAAATGACTGAAACAAGTAAAAGAGTAAACCAGAAGTTTGTCAATGAATAACATATTTCATTCAATACAAAGGTATGGTGTTGTCCATCTTATAAACAAGAAGACAGAGAAAAAGTTTTATGACAATCCATGGGAATTGAACACAGTCTTTTCTGTAAATTGTATAGCCATGCCAGCCACACCAAAGTGACATGACAACACTAACTATCCAATTTGGGATCTTAAAATTAATACAATGGAATAGAGGTACATGTGGCCTGCCATTAGAAAATCAGTCCTCAGAGGATCAAGATATGCTTATATCTCATGTAAAATGGAAATATGCACATATACATACATACACACATACATACTCATATATATCTCTCTCTATATATATATACATATATCTATATATCTATATATATATATATATGTACATATATCTATATACAAATATACATATATATATATATACATACAGACACATACATATATATATATATATAAAACTCAAAATATGTGTGTGTGTGTGTGTGTGTGTGTGTGTGTGTGTGTGTGTGTGTGTGTGTGTATGCTTTTTATGCATTTCCAAATTTTTCATCCAATTTTGATGATTTTTTTTTATTCAATGGCAAATTTACCCAGACAGGTCACTGCTACATTACCGATGCCTACAGGTACACCCTTCTAGGAGAAAATTCGATAAAACTGAAGTGACCCCACCACACACACACTTTTGCAAAAAATGGTTAAAGCTGCACATGAAAACTTTTTACTGGAAAGTCCAATTCCTTTGGTTTTACTGCCAAAAAACCATGTGTAATAACAGTTCTATCAAGTGTCTGTTCTATGTCCAAAGGCATCCCTGTGCGACAAAATAACCACATAAAACTGAAAAAATCGATGTTTTTTCAAGTTTTGAATCATGAGAGCAGCCAGGGTGTCTACTTCTCCAGCTGGCACAAGAACCCATGGATACCATGCTCACTGCCTTCTTCAGACTATGCACAATGACCCCTTTGCCAAGACACTCCTGTATCCTCAGGTTCCATCATATTACATTTGGAAAAAGAAAACACACATTTGGGAATCAAGAAAACAAGGACAACCCATCGAGGGACAACCAAACTTAAAATCGTGTACCCCACCCTTGGAAGAGTTTACACAGTTCGCCCTAACCAACAAGAATGACTTTACTTTTGCCTACTGCTGCATGAGGTCATGGGACTGACATCTTTTGACAACCTGAAAAACTTCAAAGGTGAAGTTTTTACTACATACTGCGAGCCTGCTGTAAAGCAAACTGCTAGAAGACGACGCTCAGTCTGACGCAACAATGGTGGAAGCTGTTACAATACGCTCAGCGAGGAGTCTTCAAAACTCTTTGCAGTGCTATTGCAAAAAAGCGAACTCAGTGATCCTGTCACCTTATGGGAGAAATACAAGGAAGACCTTTCAGAGGACGACCACCACCAAGAACAACTTCTGTTGCCACTTAAACATCAGTTTCAACGATGAATTCTTCAACAGAGCACTCGACATTGAGGGCAGCCTACTTACTGCCGGCGATAACGATCTTTCATTTTATAGTCTACCAAAAGTCAGCAGAACGAGCTCACACATACTACCAGTATGCATTATTCAGGAAACAGCCTCCGACATTGATGCTCTTCAATAATACATCGAAGGAAATGAGCCGAGGTTGCTTCAGGACCAGCAGCACACATACAGCGCTGTCTACACTTCCATTCGTGAATGGAAAGGTGGTATTTTCTTTTTAGATGCCCCAGGAGGAACTGGTAAAACATTCGTGACTAAAATTCTCCTTGCAAAAGTATGCCAACAAAAGGAAATCTCTTTAGCTGTAGCTTCTTCTGGAATTGCCAAGACTCTACTGCCCAGGATTAGGCTGGCTCATTCGGTCTTCAAACTCCCATTTAACGCTTCTGTGTCCAACTCAGCCACCTGCAATAATACAAAAGACTCCGGCAAGGCAGAAGTGCTACAAAGGTGCCAGCTCATTGTTTGGGATGAATGCACCATGGCACATAAAGGATCCCATGAAGCACTGGACAGGACCCTGAAAGACATCAGGGGCTGCATTAATCCCATAGGAGGCATTTCCCTCCTGTCTAGTGATTTCAGACAAACCCTATCCATAATTCCAAAAGGCACCTGAGCCGACGCTGTAATGGCTTCATTATTTTATCTTCCCTGTGAGAGGACGTGACAATTTTGACTTGTACAACAAGCGCATGATTTACAACCACATGTGCCCGACATAGTGATTTCATGAAGATTAAAAGCGCATGACCTTGTAGGTTAGAATTTTCTTCAGGGTAAATAGCCCATCCCACTCAAAAAGCCGCTGAATAAAGTTTGCTTAAGGGTATTGAATGAAACACCCATGTTACCAGAGGTGAATTATTTAAACCCCAAAGAGTTCCTCTCAACATATGGTTATGATGCACACTAATCACACTACTTCAGGTTGTGATTAAAGATGCACATATTGTCAGCCACTAAGGTAGTTAAGGCCAAACAACTGACAAGCAAATCTATAGTATTGGGCAGAATCTTGTCATCACCATCACTATTATTGTTGTTGTTATTATTTATATTAAAACTCCAGGAAACATATACGGTTTAAGGATTATCTATTTGGAATAAACCAATTATAACAGAATTTATATGCTAATCGCTGAAATTAACCAATTTTTCAAAACCCGTAAGGAAAACAGTAAACATTTCGAGAAATACCTTATAACATACCTACACACACACACACGCACGCACGCACGCACGCACGCGCACATATCATGTGGAGGTTATTTTCAACTGAATTTTACAACTGTATAAAATTCTTCAAATGCTTTGATTCTGTGTGTGTACATACATTTACTTGATAGCTGGCATTTATCAATGTTTTCTCCTACTGTGTTGATGTGCTGTTTTGTATCATTAATAAAATTGCCTGCATTTTTGATGACATGGGTATGCTAGTGTATGATACTTTTCATAACCCCTTTAGTGTAATCCTCCACCACATCTTAGAAATTTGGTGATTATTATATTCTGTGTTATTATGCTACATAAGGAATATTATAAAGCCACTGCAATAGTGGTAGAAATGCAGAGAGAGAGAGAGAGAGAGGAGTCAGCATGACTCTCTATTACACATTAAGTGAACGCTTAATCAGTCATGTGGCTCTTCTTTTCACATGTTCCAGGATGTCACTTTGTGTAGCAACAGTACCATTTCAAGTTTATGAGAACTACATATTTGATGGTTTCATCTGAGCTTTATAGAGGATCTGTAGAGTTAATGGGGATGAAATACTGTTTGGTTATGAAGAAGAAGAAGACCAGTTTATTCAGTATTATTTTTTTTCTATGCAAGATATAATTTTGTTTGTTACAAGAAGTCTTCGGGTATGGTGAGGCCAAGTCGTTTAGTAACCATCAGTCTTGGAATATTTTCTTGATAGGTTTAGAGAATGTCTCTTTGTGCTTTTCATTGGAATTTGACTAAATTATTCATGTTTTTATCTGTGTAGGGATCTACATTTTATGTAAATTAAGGTGAAGTGTATATCTCTACGTATCTCTGGTATCTCATCAAGATCTGCCAATGCATGAAAGGAATCAGATACAGAGCAAAGTTAACATAGAAGGACTTTGAATATGCAATATTTGTTTCATCTATATTCAATTATGTTTACATAAGAAGGGAAATTAATTTTACACAATATAAATAAGTGCTAAATAATCAATCATAATATAATCAATCGAACGATATATTTTGAAGTAACTGACTCTAAGAAACAAACGAGAAATTATCCAATCAATTCTTGGAATTCAAAATAAAGTTCACATCTGAATTAACGTTTAACACCACTTTATTTAATGTAATACTAAAATTAACATGAAACTTTCACTAGTTCGATCAGAAAGGATATCACAATGAAGACCTTCAAGAAACTGCACCAGTATTACAGTAAAGTTACAATTACAATGGTTACTAACCAATGTAATGGAAACTTGTGTAGGTCAATATTCAGTTGCATTTAAATCAAAATGAAAATTAAAATTCATGAAATGCTACTTCATACTCCTTTATAATAATAATAATAACAATATTTATTATTATTATTATTATTATTATTATTATTATTATTAATAATATATAAAGGATTGAGGTAACTCCTTTAGTTATAGAAGCAAAAATAAAAGAGTGCCATTGTCATCATATGAAGGATATCTTGACATCTTGTGACTTGATGACAATGACACTCTTCTTTAATTTTGTTTCTATATCTGGGGGAGGTACCTCAATCCTTTATATATTCACCAAAATGAAGTAGATTGACAAAATTATTTTTTGAACCTGTTGAAGACACACGAGATGTCAAACTATCGTTCCCTTGTTAATAACGGCACTCTTCTTTTATTTTTGCTTTTATTATTGTCATTATTATTTTAATTATTAATTTATATTAAAACTCCAGGAAACCTACATGCTTAAGGGTTATCTATTTGGAATAAACCAATGGAATATATCTCTAAATTCTTATCTAATAAGAATCATAACAGAATTTATATACTAATCATCGAATTTAATCAGGTTTTCAAAAATTATGACGAAAACAGTAAACCTTTGGAGAAATACCTTATAACATACCTCTTTATATATATATATATAGACACTTATATTTTTTCTTCCCCTGCACTCATGTGCCATTTTGTATCATTAATAAAGTTGCCTGCATTTTTGAGGACATAGGTATGCTAGTGTATAATACTTTTCATAACTCCTGTATTGTAGGCCTCTACCACATCGTAGAAATTCGGTGATTATTATTTTCTGTGTTATTCTACTTCATAATGAGTATTATAAAGCTGCACCAATAATGGCAGAAATACATTTCTGTTTGTTACGAGAGGTCTTCAGGGATGGTGAGGCTTTAATGTTGCTTTAGTAACCATCAGTGTTGGAATATTTTCTTGATAGGTTTAGAGAATGTCTCTTTGTGCTTTTCATTGGAATATGACTAAATTATTCATGTTATCTGTGTAGGGATCTAAATTTTATGTAAATTAAGGTGAAATGCATATCTCTATATATCTCTAGTATCTCATCAAGATCTGCCAATGCATGAAAGGAATCAGATACAGAGCAAAGTTACCAAACAAGGACTTTGACTGCTCAATATTTGTTTCAGCTATATTCTGTCAGGAATATGTTGTATTGAATCATGATTGTGTTCTTCTGGG